>NC_079556.1:21999575-22067075 GCF_015846415.1 Triplophysa dalaica
CATCATGTTTATTCTTCTCTTTTGAAATCAATCGTTTTTTTGAGTTAGGAACAGACCAAAATGTGAGCGGATCACTATTTTCATGTGCTTCTGATGTGTTTGTCTTATTTTTGAGCTCTATTGGATAGAAAAGGTGAATTCGTCAAAAATCCTCCTTTGTGTTCCACAGAAGAAAGAAAACGACGCTGGGAAAGGATATAATGAACGATTCCTGTCAGGTGACTCCGGCAACCCCGGATCGAATCAGACGGTTTTAGTCTTTTTTTTGTTTTTGATACGACTCTGATGAGTGACTGCTATCCAATTGGCACATCGAGCGCTATCTCGTGTTTCTGAACGCCATCCCTCTTTCCGTGTCTTGCATCATACAGTGTGTTTCTCGGACGGTCTAAAGAGCAACATCACACGTAACTGTAAATGTCATGGGCGGTTTACCTGAGATCTGAGTTTGCCCCTGCGGGTTGAAGGAGTTTGGCGTGACGTTGAGAGACGGTCGTGGACTCTGTGTTTGTACACCGACTCTCATGGTGGTCTGGCGCAAGCGTTCTAACTCGCTCAGACGCTCTGAGAACAGCGCTGCTTTAGGAGGATCCTCCAGTTTCTGTCTGTGTCCTAACAGATCACATTAAACACAAATCATCACACATTAATACATCTGCAGTGTCAGCGCTGCCATCTTGCTCAAGGTTGTGAGAGTTTGGCCTTGTTCTACGTTTTTGGTCTGTTCCTCACACATGACTTTAGAAGATTTAAAACAACTTGGCCTTTAATGTTTTAATTGTTTTTTGTGTCCTTTCGTTGAACCTTGAATATAAAAAAGCAAAGTGTTCCACCGGTGTTCAAGTGACGTGAGAGTGAGTAGATGATGACAAAATTTGCCTTTAAAAGAACATTAATCGCACTGTCAAGAAAATGCAGTAAAAAACTTTTCTGAAAACTGGAAAAACAAAAATGTTCCACATATTTTTTTTCTGTAAAATGATAGGATATATATTACTTTTTTTCACCCATCTTTCTTCTAAATGTGTTGTCTGGTTCTGTAATTTTATAGTTCTTGACCAGAAATAAACTGTAAAATAACGGTTTTCCCCTGTAAAATATATATCTCCATTTTTCTTAAAAATGTGTTTCTTAATTTTACGGTTTTTGAACGTATTTCCGAAATACATTGAAACATGTAAAAAACAGTAGAATTCAGCTTTTTTTTCACACCTGTAAATAAAACAGATTAACTATAAAACTACCGTTTTTTTCAGTGAGCCATTACGTTACAACCAATGAGAAAGACAAATCACACATCACTTCTCCTAAATTTCTCACTTTTTTCTCCTAGACATGAATGCGAATGCAAATGCAAACATTTGCTCAAGTCTCATGTGCGTCTCACATATTTCTCCTGAGGGGAAAACGAGTCAGAAATCTGATAATTGTGTCTGTCATGAGAGTTTGAGAAGAGATGTCAACAATGTGTCAAACTGAGCTCAGATTTGTCTCGTCTGTAATCTAAAGTCAATATTAGTGAAGATCTCAATATCAACTCATCTCATCTCAACACATTTACTCAAATACAGATTATCTGACCTCTTCAATCTACATTCATTTACATCTCCAGACTCTTCATGCATCAGAGTTTCATTTCTTTCTGTTTTTATTTCTCATAGTAGAAACATCAGAGATTAAGTTGATGCCTTTATGAAACACAACTGAGATCTCAATGAAATCTCTTTTGGGACAGACGGATGGTGTATTTCGCAGTAGCGTCTAGAGAACTGAAGCTGTTTTTCACCTGTTCATACACGCAGTTGTTCATGCAGAAGAATTTACAGTCGAATGACACAACTGCTAGATTTTCCTATTATTCCCATCACCACTAGTCTATGAGTCATGACAAAAGAACGAGCCAGCAATGTTTATTCATTCATTTCCCATCAAAGAGCACAAACTCAATCTCGTGTCCTTCCATGAAGAGCATCAGTCACGCCATGCAAACCCCCACCGCCCCGAAACGGGTCCTTACGGCGCACGACGTCTGACCCACCGACCCTCATTTGTGTGAATACATGTGAAAGTGTCTTTTTACTCTCTGACTCTGTCCGTTCCTGTGAGTGCATGTCAAGTAAATATCGAACAGAAGAAAGAAACTCTCTGGCTGCTCTCCAGTTGGCGGATGGAGAACCAAAGTTCCCTCCAATCTGGCAAAACCTGATTGTGTTGTGTGTGAGTAAGCTGAACAAACATGAAGCATTGTGTGTCTTCATTCAGACGGCCAGAGAGAGAGAGAGAGAGAGACTGTGTCTGTACAGACGTGAACCTGACGCAAATCATCTTCTCTCTTACAGGTGACATGAAACAGAAGACACAGAGATTTGTATTTCTGATGCTTCTGATTTATCTTCATTTAACCTCACAGTTGTCCAGGAGAAACAGCTGAGATATTAATGAGATGTGTGTTTAATGCACACGTGTTGTGTTGAGAGAACAGATGAAGCAGATGACGTTCACCACTTCACTTTCAGAGAGAAGAAAGAATGTGAAATGATTCAGCCGGAACAAAGAAAAATCCCTACAGCTCATATCCTGAGACATCTGTCAACAATACACATCAAGAGTACTCGCGTTTATCTCCAATGAACACAAACACAGCACGCAATGACTAGAGGACACAAGATCAAATTTGGATTTGTTACTGAGCTACGGGATTTTTTTTTTGGGATAGTAAAGAGTGGAGTAGAAAAGAAATTGAAGTCAGAACTGATGGGTCAGGTGCTGACGGAAGAGTTCAATCTTAAAGATGGCCACAGAATCTGCTGATCTTGACGCAGCAGGCAGATCATCCCACAAATGAGAAACCGATCCAGAGAAAGTACAGCAATCATTGCATATGTTAATAAGCAAGTCATTCAAAAGTGAAAGACATTTGGTTGGTAAGATCAGATTGATCCGATTTTGCGTCAAATTTACATTTCATTACCTTCACTGTAGGAATGACTATACTGGAAAGTTGAAGAGGTACTAAAATCTGCTCAAATATTGGGTTTTCCCCAAAATAAATTGAGTGGGGAGAAGTTACTTAATACAATTCCAAAATTATAAGGATATTTTACAAAAGCTGACAAAGACGGAGCTGACCGGGCCCATGAAGGGTCATCCTGCCCGACAATGTTAGGTTAGTTTGGTTGTTAACTTAATGCATTCTAATTTTGTATTGAAATGAACTCTATTTTATATATATTCACTATAAATAAGCCAAATTGACAGGTTAATGTCTTAATGAAGTAGCTATATGCGTCTATTTTTTGCGTGCTTTTTAACACAGATGGCCATGACGAAATGCATTAACTGTTTCTGGAGCTATTGAGACTGAGCAAGGCGGTACTGTTTCAGTTGAGGCTAATGAACCTGAACTCAGATCGCCTTCTGCATTAAGGTTTTGTCATGACCCATGTTGATGTCTTTGTGTGACTCCTAATTATTTTATCTTGACGTCTATTTCGTACTGGAACCGTTTTGTTTTAAAAAGTGCTTCTCAAGACATTCGCGTTCTGCGTTGCGCCTTTAAAAGCCCTTCCTGAGCGCAGAATCTCGCATTTTTAAGCGCAGAGACGTGTCCCACTATCCAAGGGGGGCCTGTGGTAATTCATAGCCCCGGGGCCCATGGAGGTCTTAATACGGCCCTGACCACAAGATGTCCTTCGTTTGCAGAGCGTAGTGACCGGGCGCGTACACAAGTCTGTATCAGTGAGTGAAGTTAAGGGGGTGCTGAACCAGTGGTGGTCTTGTAGGCCAAGAGCAGAGTCTTGAATTTGATGCGAGCGACTATAAGGAGCCAATGTAACTTAATGAAGAGAATTCACGTGCGCTCTCTTCAGCTCATTGAAGCCCACTCCTGCCCCCAATTGACTCCCATAGTAGGAAAAATGACAATAGTGGTCAAAAGTGCACCAGAACTGTTGCTGTCCTACATTCTTCAAAATATCTTTTGTGTGCAACAGAACAAAATATTATGTCTATAAAGTCATTTTTCCTACTTTGGGAGTCAAAGATCAAAGACATTTATACAGATTTGGAACAGCTCAAGGGTGAGTAAAGAAGACAGACTTTTCATTTTTTGGTGAAGTGTCCCTTTAAAAGAGCAGAAATAGACAGAGAGAGAGAGAGAGAGAGAGAGAGAGAAGTGTGACGCAGCCAAGTACTTCTGGAGTCGTGCCAGTCTCTCATGTGTGGTCTGAGTTTGTGTTTCTGACTTCAGGAAATCAGCCACGCCAACACAAGGCACACACACGCACACACACACGCTACTACAGCTTCATAAAACCATGAAATCAGCATGTGATTGAGACTATTACACACCATTTCATCACTAGAACATACAGATTGAATGAGTTAATGAATCTAGTAACAGAAACTTCTGTCTGCTCATCACGCTTTCATTTCAGAATCTGTGAATCAGCATGCGTGAGTTCAGCACATGTGTGTAAATCAGACAGATTTCTGCCAGCGTTTCTATCCCGAGAGTGTCTTCATTTTCACAGATTTATGTGTGTGTGTGTGTCTCCTCTGTAAAATATTGCTGTTGATCTGTGTGTCTGTCATCATGTGTAATGATTCCTAAAAACACTTCAAACATATTTGAATTCGAAGAGATGCTGGCATAATAACACAACAAATCATTTGTTTGTCAATGATGATGCTGTATATACCGTCTATCATAAAACCACTATTTGTAGAATATGTGTGTTATTGCAAAACTGTAAGTGACCAACAAAAAACTGGCAAATATCAGTTAATAAATCTATATACCACTTTGGATGATGTAATAAACGCCTGTTCAGAAGAACTTCCTGTTTCACTACACAAACATTTGAGCAAAATACAACCAACAGAATATTCAATGATACACGTTTGATTGAAAAAATACCAATAAATAAATAACCAAAACCGGAAGGAAGTCTGGAGCAGTGTTTACGTCTTGCAAAGTGGTGAATGGAACAACTTGAAGTGGAAACTCTCATCCGCTGTCATGAATGTCGGTTTCAGACAGTTTTCAGATGTCATTTGGACGTGTGTTTGTGGAGAACACAGGCAGATATATTCAGCTGTCTTCAGTTAGTTTTGTGTTTTGAATGGAGTGTTTTGTCTGAGGGCTTTTCTGTGTGTTTGTACGTGTCTGGACACGCAGGACTGAGTTCACAGGACATCACAGGTTCACCTCTGACAAAGCGCAAATAGAAACAACCCGACATCAGTCACACGTTTATCTGCAACACATTCCTTCAAATCATAACATTACAATATCAAGTTGTTTAAAATACATTTGTATATTTTCTAATGCTTTATCAAAATTAACAAATGAACGCGAGAGAAAACAAAAGAGTAATGTGTGTGTTAGAAATAGCGGGTTGACACCAAACGCAAATGAAGCGTTTTGCGCGAGTAAATTACATTCAAAGTGTATGACTTTCTGTATGACATATCGCTTATTGCTCATAAATTCTTTGTAAGTCGCTTTGGATAAAGCGTCTGCTAAATGTCTAAATGTAAATGCAAAGTCAATGCAAAGAGGCGTATAGGCTCGAACTTGCGGAAGGTGATGCGAATCTGGCAGCAAGGCCGCGAAGGTTGAAATTATTTGTCAGATCGCGCTAAAATAACAAACATTTCCCGCGAGTAATAGTGGGTTCACACCAAATGCGAATTAAGCATTTTGCCCCAGTAATTTACTTAAAATTCATGTATGATGTAATGAGATAAATGTTTGTCAACTGTATTATCATATAAATGTTAGGGCCGTTCACATGTCGCGTGCAAAATGCTGGATGCGTCACTTTTTCCCTCTTTCTGCCGTTTGGGAGTTTGCGCAAATTGCACATAGTTGGAAACAAATGTATTAACCATTTTATCTAAATTACCTTTTATCTAAAGTGACTTGCATTGCACTGTACTTTAAATTGGTTTCCGACTATGTGCAATCCCGTAGGATCGAACCCATGACCCTAGCGATAGCTAGCACCATGCTCTAATTCGCCATCACGAACAGACAGAGGGGGCCCGTTAAAAGTTTTTGCATATGGGCCCCGACCTGCTACGCCATTGCATGTTGGTGTTTCTGTTAATGTTTTTCAGCAGTCTAAGCACAACATCACGGATAATCTGTGATAATAACAGTCCAGTCCAGTGTTCTTCTTCTCTCCAATGTAAAGTGGCATTAGTCAGAGAGAACAAACTCATTTCACATGTATTTAACATCAGAAATACACCACAAATTGAGCTTAAAATACTTTCCAGTAATAGATTCCTCAGCTTCAGACAATTCACTCACGAAAACTCATGAACTACAGCACTACATTAACCATTCAATAAACTGTACATTTTATATTGCTATTTGTTGTCTTTTCAAATTTAACACTGCAAGAAATAATGACTTTGTATCTTTAATGTCTGACATGAACTCCAACATTCACCCTCATCAAACTCAGAGTGTGAAATCTTTATAAGAAAATGATTTCATTCTTTTTTAAATGATGAAGTTTTCAAGCTCTCGTGTGAGTTGTGTATTGATGTTAAAGTGTCGGCGTTGTGAGAGGGTCTTTCAGGAGCAGATCAGCACGAGAGAGGATCAGATATCATCATTATGAGGCTTTGAGGAGGAACGCTGCTGCTGGAAACACAAGGCCCTCTCTCTAAAGGTCTCAGACGCCCTTCCCCGTCTATTAGTTAAAATTACCTTTAATAACCAGAGTTACACCAGACCACCACATGATTCCACACGCGTGCCATGAGACCTGACAACACACGCTCCAGTTATACAACATCATCATGACGTCATGAACATGCGCTGGGATGAGACTTTAATGTCGTGGTGATGTTCCTCTGAGCACTCTTTCCACAATCAGGAATATAGAAATAAAGCTTCAGCTGGGAATCTGATGTACGTATGCCAGTAACACCAGTTGATTTTGACCTTGTGGGGACATTTTTTAGGTGCCCATAAATGAAGACAGCTTATAAATCATACTATATTTTACATGTGAGAAGGCAGAAGGGTTATAGGATAGAATAGATCATAAGCCTACATATAAAATCAAAGGAAGTCTATGGGATGTCCCCATAAAACATTGAAACCAGTGTGTGTGTGTGTTGGCTCTCTTTGGTTGATGGTAATTGCATCAGTCTCCAGCTGAATTTCACAGTAAGTGATGTTTTCTTTAGGAATGAGCAGACGCTGCTGGAGAACTTCACAGTAGTCGAGTCATCTCTGCTCTTTCTCAATAATTCACACCGTCAAAGCAAAGTGTCGAGCACCTTAGCAACAACACAAACACAGTGAACACAACCTTCATTAACACGCCTGACATTACATCCCTACAACATCTTCAAGACACGCGTCTCTCTCTCTCTCTCTCTCTCTCTCTCTGTGTGTGTGTGTGCGTCTGCGTGTGTGTGCACGGGTATGTGTGTGTGCATCTGCTTGTGTGTACGTGTGTGTGGGTGTTAGGAATGTTTGCAGTGTGCAAAGTTACAGGCAGCGTCAGCGTCAACACACACACTCACTCACAGGATGTTGCACAACTCAGATGCCTGTGCATGTGTCATCATTTCCTGTCTGACCACCTGCCATGTGCTTACAAACATCAACACAACCATGAAAAATACACACTTACAGATAAACACTGAGAAAGAGAGAGGGAGGGAGAGAGGAAGTGAGGGAGAGAGGGAGGGAGGGATGGATAGATAGATAGAGCGAGAGAGAGATCATCTACATTCAATCTAACATCCTGACTAACTGCTCTCATCATTTTACTTTGACCTCACAATCTATGATATGCAGTTTTAAAATGTGTTTGTGTTTCAGGTGACGCTGTTTCATTCAAGCACAGGAACAGTTTTTCACCATCAAAATGAATAAAATCTGATGTCATCTTGTGTTTTTTCATGTTTAATGTTCTGTTCTGATCAAAAATAAAGTCTGATTACAAAAGTTAAAGTTTTGGTAAACTGCGGCCTCGATGTTTTTGACATCTCTGCTCTTAAGATGTTAGTCATTCTATACATATGCGACCTCAGAAAGAGAAAATAAACAGAAAAATGATTTTGTTTACAGCAACAGAAGCTGTGTTTGGCGTATGAGATGAAAGAGTCACTCAACTCTTCTGCCACATGAGGTGTTCATTACCAGAAGAAGAAAAGAAACAAACCAACACATGTTCAGAAATGATGTGTTGATCAGGTGAGATTCTTTGTGATGAAATAAAAAGTTAAATTCATGAAACAACATATGTAGCATCTGTTTTAATGGCATTACTTTGACACAACCGTTGTCTATTTTAAGACCTTTGACAACCAGACTATATTATAAACCCAGAATAGAGAAAGTCAAACACTGTCTCTGATCTTTCTTCCACATGAAAGTCAGCTTCCTCTAACAGTGTTTTTTTCAGGCAATTAAAGCGGCACACATCTCCTCTACCGTGAGTCCAGACTTCACATCATGAAGTCTTTTATAAATGAAGAAAACTTGAGATTTTCTCCAGATCAGTTCCTCTGAGAGAGAGAGAGCGAGAGAGAGAGAGAGAGAGAAGCTGTTTCTTGTGTTTCTGTTCAGTGTATTGGCAAAACAAAGCAGCGTTTCTGTCCCGTCACATAAATGTTCGGCTTAATCTCTTAATGTCTTCACATAAACTGAATAAACAGTTTGGATTTAATCTCCAGAGATCAGTATTTAAACCCTCATCCTGCAGTCTGATGATGAAGTTATTACTATTACAGTGCTTTATGTTTAAAATAACTCACTCTAAACACATCACACTGTGCGTATCCTATCATGCACACCAGGGGTTGCACAAACTATTCGACTAGTCGACATCAAGCTTTAACTGTCGTCCCAGGGCATTGATGTCGACTAGTCGAATAGTTTGTGCAAACCCTTGGTCTTGTGTTTTTGGTTTTACACTGTACCTTTAAGGGGGCGATTCAGATTTCACATCTTAAATTGCGCTGAAAACGTTCTCTCCTAAAATGAACCTCGCTTTGCATTCTGAAAAGTTGACATATATCCATCTCTATGCGGCTCCGACGTGCCCTACAAAAATGTCCATTTAAAAAAAACTAACCTGCGTGCGCAAAAGAGGCAAAGTATGAATCACCCCGGCTCACTTTTTCAGTGTATTTTTTGATTGCTAGAAATGTTTCTCATATTGGCCGCTGTGTCACTGAGATTCTGCGTTTGTAAGTCTGCTATGATTAAAGTCACTAACAAACTCGACCCATTTTTCTGTTGTTTCATCTATTAGTGCACGACTCTTTCACTTTTTGTAAGTGAAGTTTCAGTGAAGTTTGGTCTGCACACACATGACGCTTCAGATCTGAAGTAACGTTACACCGTGTCTACACCAGATGTGTAGAGACAACAGAACACATTGGAAAACATTATAATAAAAAAATTGTCCACATTGGACGCGAACACCTACACGGTGTTAGGCCCGATTCACATTTCACGTCTTTTCTGCGCGCATAATCGTTATTATAAATGTACACGCGTGGCAGGCGTGTGCAAATAGGGTGCGACGCGCCTTGTGAATCGGGCCTTAGGCAACTGTAGAGGTCCACCCGCTGCACTTTTACTGCACAGCCCCGCCACCACCAACCTTGCGCTTTAACATAGTTTTATTTTAGTTTAGTTGTCGTTGCTCTTGTGCAATGGATGAATTGCAGTTTATTTGTATGATTTATATTTATAGGCTATTTTGCGTGATTCCCACCGTTCTCCGGCAGCCCGCACACACGAGAATCTTACTGCCCACACCCATCAAATCTTCTTACAAAACATTTACTTCTAGCTCTTTTACTAACGCTTATCACAAAATAGAAACAAAAATCGAAGATTGTTCAACCCCTAATGCATACGGTCTGTGTACTGTCTAATTTCTGCTTCATAGAAAATCTGTTTAACAGTTATACAACATTTTTTTGTTATTATTTCTAATATAGATATGTATGGCCTCTGGATCCGTCGATGTGTCAGTGCGACATTTCAATTGCTGTCGTCACTCACAGTAAAGTTCTGCTGAGATGTGAAAACCTCTCACAGATGAGAAAGTGTTGATTTGTGTTTAATATGTTTACCCTCAGTATTACAGGTTTTTATGCTATGGTGATTTTAGTCTTGTTGTCTTGTGATGATAATGTTCATGTCCATACAACAGCATGTGGTTGCAGACACCCTCTTCACAGATCAGCTTTGTTCCAGTGTGATGTGTAGAAATGGGGCATCTATATGAATGCATACAGTATCTGTGAAGTGTCACCCTAATATCCCAACATGCCGTTTAAAAACAACACATAATGTGTGTAGTAATCAAAATTCTAGGAACCAGAATCCAGTTTTGAAACTCGACATTATCCAGATCCTCGGGTCAAAGATACGACACAAAGAGCGTCAGACACAAGCGGTGAATACAGTAAACATTTTCACAAGTCAAGTGTTGGTGAAAGGACGTCTTTGTGCATCCCCTGACACAACCTCATCATCAGAACACATGTCTCTGCCCACCTCTCCAGGACCCTGCGCTGGACCACACCGTATAGCAGACGTGTAGTGTAGCGCGTGCCGATCACGTGACATGTGATGTTTGATGCGGTACTCACGTCGTGGCTCTCGCGGTCCGTCCACTGTGACCTTTATGGCTCGGTGATAAGTGGCCACTTGGGGTGGGTTTGTGAATACTGTGATTGTCAGCGTGAAGCTCTTTCCTGCAAAACACAAAAAAGGTTTAACCCCGATTAATCCGCTGGACAATGTGTCGTATTCATTTGACGCGAGTCATTTGCATTTCTGCGCGTCTGACGGTGATGACTGTGGGATTTTAACTGCCAGCGATTGAGACGGACAATAAAAGAATTGGTTTGAAAAATGACCCTTTCTGAGCTCAGAATTTGGTCAACAGACATCATACAAGATTTATAAATGAAGAGATTCTAGCTGGTGTACTTGAATCAGAAAACTTAAGATATTGGCATTCGTGATTTATTTTATTGATTTTGATTACACGGCTCGTTGGAATGCTTGATTCTGATTGGCCAGTCGCGACATTGCCAGGTTGGTTATTCCCAGATAACAACCTCTCAAAACTAATAACACATGGTAACCCGGATGCAGCAAAATTTTTTGACAATTTTTTTGACAGATTAAATATAAATATGTCTCTTGATTACAAATAAAGACATTATATTTTCCTGTAGCTGAGTTGTTAGAGTGTGACGTTAGCAAAACCAAGGTCATGGGTACAATCCCTGGGTATTGCACATACTTAGAAACAAATGTGTAGTATAGTGCAATGTATGTCGCTCTGGATAAAAGCGTCAGACAAATGCATAAATGAAAATATTTACAAATGATTAAAACAAATTGTGTTGATGTGTGTGGGTGAAGTGTGGCCTAGGTTTTATATCCTGGTGAGGACTTAACCTGAAAAACAAACCAACACATGGGGACTCATCGTGTCAAAAAAACTTTTAAATCATATAGAACGATGCAAAAAATGCAAAAAGTTTTCTATGATCTTTAAAAAAAGTCTTTATAAAATATACAGTTTGTACAGGATAAAAATCATTACGCCTATGGACTGTCCCCACAGAGATACTAAACCAGACGTGTGTGTGAAGGCCAAAAAACGACATTGCACATTGATAAAATCCCAAAAGTGAATAAAATGTGTGCTTTAAATGTAAGATATCTAACAGTGTGTTATTTGTAATTGAGGCTGAAGTAGTGTCAGTAGTGAGAGGAAAAATGACTTATTGTGCCGTGTCATGTGTGAAGTATGCAGTATGCAGGAAGAATCACAGAAGAAGACGTGGGCGGCTGACACACGTCCACACACACACACACTTTAACTTCACTCACACTGCCTGTATCACAACACAACACACTTGCTGAAACCTAATTGACATACTATCCATCCTAAATAGTATTCAAAATTATAATCAGTATTGCCAAAAACATAGTATGCTAGATAAGTACCCGTATGGTTTCTGGTGAAGCTTCAATGGGCAGATTACAAAAACAGTACATAC
The DNA here is from genome assembly GCF_015846415.1 of Triplophysa dalaica. NCBI lineage: Eukaryota > Metazoa > Chordata > Actinopteri > Cypriniformes > Nemacheilidae > Triplophysa > Triplophysa dalaica. The sequence continues at coordinate 22,011,648 of NC_079556.1, forward strand.
TTTAAGGGCTAAGTATAAGTAGGTGAATTGGAACGCTGCAATACAGAATTTCATCAAGAACTTCTATAAGGTATCACAAGCATGTTAACACATATACCTTAAGACTGCTTTCAATGCTATTAAAGGGGTCGTATGTGGGAATAGGTGTTTTTGTGTGTCTTTGGTGTGTTATAAGTTGCCCATGCATTTTTTTAAAAATGAAAGTGTGTGAACAAAAGATGCATTCTCTCTAAAAGCGAATGCTCACTCAGACCTGCCTGAAACACCTTGTGTAAACACACCCCCACAAATCTACATCAGTTGGTGGTCTGATTCGACTAAGACCGCCCAAATGTCTACTCAAGTAAGGTGGTGTACCTGTCAGTACAATTGAAGAGGAACCTGATGTTCTAAATATGGTCAGAGGCGTCACATTTCCCTCATACGCTTGCAGTATTCCACCAATCACTACACACTGGTGAACTGGCTAATCACAGCACACCTCACTTTTCAGAGCCATGAGTTTTCTTAAAAGTCTGCATGTTTCAGAGAGGCGGAGCAAAGAGGAGATACAAACATTAAATCAACAATTAAACCTTAAATCGAGTTTACACATTGAAACAAAACATAATATTGGTTTTAGCCGTGTGATCGTATGACCCATTTAATACAACTCTGAAATGTAAAAGATGTAACTGCACACACAATTGTTGACAGAAGTGTGCTTGTTGCTCTCTATTCTACAGAATTGAACGTTTCAACGGAACAATAATGAAAAATAGAAATAAAAAAATAGTTTTGTTGTATCTAAAAGTATCAATTAAGGGTGTTAACACCACTCACGTGCTCTTCATAAAATGTCAAAATCTAGTTTTGAGTGAACGAATGTATTTTGTAGATATAATGTATATGATAGATTTAGCTGTTAGGCATAGGCCTACACATATATTCCCATAGTTTGGTGAAGTTCTTGTAAATGTTACGCACTGTTTCATTTCGTCACTGTGTTGCTTAAGTGATTCTTCCTCTGTTCTCCCACAGGAATTCAACCATAAGCCCCCAAATCTGCATCTGAGCCAACAGACCCACCCAAACCCATCCCTGTCAGCTAACACACACACACACACGCACGCACGCCGTGGCCCTGCCCAGCGTCTAACCACTCCACCATCTCGCTGTCCAGCAACTAAAAATATCTGCAACACTGGATCATTCACTAGCTTTCTTAAAACAAACTGGAAATACTTGAGTGTAATATTCATAAACTTCTGATCAAAACTCAAATCGTTCAAATTCATTCATGACGTACAGAGAGCTTCTCAAAACACGCATGTGTATCTCAATGATGTGTTGCCTCTGGAAACTCTATTACTGAAGGTAACTCGAGTTGCGCTCTTGTTTTTCTGATGCGTAATTTCTTCGATTTTGGTTGATCTTATTCTAATCGTTCTCCTCGCTCGCCGTGTCCTTTTCCATATTTAATTTCCTTATGCTGCGTTATCTTCTCCACACACTTCCTCCCCGAGATCTTGTGTCATAGATAGAAGAAATTCAAGCCTGTGAAGATGTGGGTCTCCAAAGCCCGCTTCACACTGACAGCTGTGACGAGATACACACACACACACACACACACACAGCGTGTCGCAGGGTGTGTAAGGACATGCAGTATTGCAGGAATGCACTGAGACCGCTGGATGCAGGATCACTACACATTACATTCATTCATTCACCACACACACACACACAACACATGCACTTGAGCGGCACATGACTGATGAACAAAAAGTGTATTATTTTCAAGCCTTAAATGTAACGATTAGTGATTGACTCTTATGTCTTTTTATTAGATAGACAAAAGCACACGAAACAGTGTAGCCCCGAGTTTGAAAAAGTTACTATATAAAAAGTGATATCCCACTTCATCATGTATAGACGTGAGGGATTCCCCGCTGCACACGTATGTTCTTTATTTTAAGTGCCTGCGCGGATGAGGAGGGCATGTCTAGACGGAGTAAACGCAGCCTGGGGCATCAGCCGTCTGATCTCACGTTCTCTTCAAAGGTCCGTGATCTTCTTCCGACATCATCACAACAAGAGCGGGATTTCTTCTTTCACAATAATTGCAAGCATATCAGAAGAAGCATTCATCGCCGCATTCACAACTTCAGCACTATTTACAAACAATACGACACACCAATGATCGTGAATATGCAGGCATGCTGCGTGCCTTTTAAACTCAAAGTATACTTCAATGACAGAAGGCATATCTTTTTATTTATTGTCCATGTGCAGTCAGATGGACTGTGATTCTATAGCACTTTGCAGGCACTAATATTAATATGTGTGTAAATTGAACTGGTGTTGTTAGTGCTCGTGCTGTGTACAGTCTGTAATGTGATCATGCAGGAGTCCATTTATTTTAAAATGATTTCACTGTGACATTATCATTCATCTGTTTTTAGTCTATTAAATACATTTGTCTGGCTTTGAGTTCATCCACCGCGTGCAAACATATTTTTTTTTGACATGTCGTTTACTGTAAACTAAACATCTTAAGTGATTAAATTGTTTATTTTCAGCATTTTAGTTTCAGCCAAAGTAAAGCAGGAGGGCGAGTGGAGAATAAATAACATACGAGCACCAACCTCTTCCGCTCCTGCCAACAAATCTCAGGTCATTGAAACGTGCCACCTGATTCTTCATGACAGCCGAAGCGTTTCTGAGCTCTGCTGAGTAATTCTCATCATTCCCTGCCATCACGGTCACCACGGTCCCATCAGCAACATCTCCCAGCGACACAACCTGACACAAACACAACACGCTGCTGTCTTTCTCACGTTTATACACACACACATTTTACAGTAAAGAAAACACACCTGTGTTCCTTTTTATTAAAGGCCACAGGCCTGACATTCATGAACCATTAAACAAAAACCAGAACACACCTTCACTTTAAATGAAGAAAAGATTTCAGTGAGATAATTCAGAGATATTTGTTTGGGATTCAGAATGACATGACATCTCCACTACAGTATATAATCCACATACTGTTCGTTAATATTACGGTTGATTCAACAATAAACAAAGAGCATATAATCATTGAGGAAATATATTTTAAAAAATCATATTTTTCCTATTAGCTGATAAAGTAACTTCATGTTACATTACAACTCTTTATACTGTATTTTAAAGTGACACGTTTACGCATTACCAAAATGTTCTGTAGGGCCTGAGTAATATTGTATTTATTTTCCGAATCATAAAGAAAATTAAAAAAGACATATTTGAATGTTTAACATGTTTAATGATTTTGGCTGATTAAATTGGAACTTATCTTTTTTTTTAGAAAAAATAATTATAAAATAAAAAACAATATTCCGAACATACCATAAACCAATTGGAATAAGGGATCAAATAATGCGTATCTGGTTTATTAAAATCGCCTTTAATGAGACATTAAACTTAGTTTAAACTGTCCATCAAAGTGCACGTCCGCACATAAAATCATAAATATTAATAGCTGTGTGTTATTCGGGACACCTGATGAAACACACGTGTGTTTGTGTCTATGAATAACTTTTGAACATGAGGTACTAAACCTCAAAAATGTTCTTAACACACACACGTCAGTAGCCTACTTCATAAAGTCTGATTTTGTTGGTAAAGCCTTAAAAATATTTTTAAAGCGTCAGTAATTTGGTCTAAATATTTACATTCATAGGCTATTGCTGTTAGTTTTTATATTTGATATAAAAACAATATTTTATAAACACGACCCGAACAACAGTAATCAGATGAGCTCGGAAAGGGAAGTTTTTATTATTTCCTCATTTTTATTCTAAAATGTTGTTGTTACGCGCGCACAATGTGGAAATAAAACCCAGAAAAACGCGGCTTTCTTACCTTAAACGCCACCGGTAGAGTTTTGTTACACCTCCAGTGGGACGGCAGCACCGAGCACAGAAAGTTTGGGCTGTCGGTCCTCACGAGCTCGGCCGGGTGGTCCGCTATGATCTCCACCATGGTCCGGTTGTCGTGTTGTCTGAGTCTCGGCAGCTGCGCGTTCGGCTCCTGCTGCGCATCGCTCATCTTCCCCGTCATCGGCTGAAGGCTGCTGGACGGCGGACTGAACCTGCGGCTGGTGCTCGGATCTACCGGAATGCGCATCACAACAATGTCAGCAAAGGTGAGGACACTTCAAACCAAGACTTGCGTAATTTCTTATTAAACCGTCTGTAGAGCTGTGAAAAGTCCGTTTGTCTCGCGCCTTCCAGCAAGCGACAAAGTTGACTAAAGTTGGATGTTGTCGGGCTTTACGCGGCAGGGTGTCGTGCGCTCTCAAAGGTTAATCTATTGGAAAGAAACGCGCAGGATCTTTTGTTTTTTTTGCTCATTGAAAACACGCAAGCATCATTTGCGCGCTGCCTTCGCTTCTCGGTTGACGATTTCTGTAAGAAACATTGAAGTCCGGAATGGAAACGAGTCTTTGCGCATTACGCGCGGCGATCTGAGAGGTTTCCGCACCGCAGAAAACCCGCCACGATACGAGTGAGTATCAAATAAAGAGAGTTCAACACAATTGTGCCTAATTCGCCCGAGTAAAATTCTCCAAAGTTCTTCTTGCGCGCGCGGTCTTTGTGAAGGGTTAAAAAGGTGATCCCAGAGGTTGTGGTTAGATAGATGAAGGCGATGGAAAGCCGCAGTGTTTGGTCTCGTTGTGTGGTTTGTCTTAGGAGGCAGGCACTTTGCTGCTCAGGTTTTTTGTGGTTTATATATATATGCCGAAGCAGGAGGATTATTATGCTGATGAGCTCTTGAGCACGTCACATCTCTCCAAACACCAATTTATGTTCAAAGCATTCAAATAAACCAATTCACTAGTTGAAATCAGTTTTGGATCTCTTTATTTATCCAGGAAATGATACAAAGTTGCCAAAAATTAACGGCAGCCACATATGGAGCCTCGAAAAGGAAGATTAAGATATATCAAGGTTAAGAAAGTTATGAAAGACTTCATTATTCTGGCAGTAAAGCAGATGGCAGCGACGTTTCTTTGACTTTTTTACTCGGACTATAGCAGATACAAAAGTTTCGAAAGACTCACAAAGAGACATAAACACAAGGCATTCAGCCCTGAGACAGAAAGAAAACACGCTCAGAATATGTGACTCATTTCCTATTTGTTCAGACAGACAAAGAGCTCGAGTGTGTGCAAAACTTAAAACTGTACAAGATCATACAACACAGAAACAGAGCAGCAACAATCAGATTAAATGTGAATTAGTCACATTTTATTTAGATCATTTCTCATTTTCTTAGAATTTTTTGTTGAAAACACATTTAGTTCCTTTCTTATCAGTCTTTGTTTTAATTTCCATCGCAAAATGAATTATGTAATTTATTAAGTATTTTTGACTTTTGGAGAAAAGTTTGTCATTTGAATAATTTAAATAAATAATTCTGAAAACTAATGAAAATCACGTTGCTCTGTTGGTGGCGCTGTATGTTTAATTTCGTCTTTTATTGCGCGACGAGCGTTAACGTAGAACTACAACAGTCTTCGTCTTGCTCTCAACATCATCGCGTTATATTTTCTTGCTTAAACTACAACACCCACAATCTCCGGCGGCCGGCAGAGCGTCCTGACGTCATAGACGTCTGCCCGGAAGCGCGTGTTTAGATGAGTGGAATGAGTCCGGACTGATTTTTTAAACAAAGGTAAACATGTTCACTTTATCAAACGCTTCGAGTTAAATTGGTGTACTAGTAAAGTGTTTGTTGAGTCTCAAAGTCATGTTAAATGTGATTAACTCGTGACATTTGTTTCATGTATTTCACTGAGGTACAGACGTCATTATTCTGATGCTGTAATGTTGACAGATATTTGATGTAACGCAGTTAAAGAAAGTGAAGTGATGTGAACGTATATGTCTGGTTTATTATATGTGTGCAATATATCAGGGTTTGGAGTCTTTGAAATCTGTAGGAAGTGAGTTACAATGCTCCGAGTTTGAAAAAGTTACTATATAAAAAAAAAAATTTTTCAAACAACTCACCGTGTCTTTTGCTATTTTATATGATAAACATAAATATGAATTATTTACAAAAATTTAATATTAACCCGTTTTTTATTATTTTTCTATGTCACACCATAGGACACATGTACGATTTATTAGTCAGTCTCAACTATCTCAGTTTATAATACAAAACGTACAACTTATTTATTCTCTTTGGATTTTAACATTTCTTTTTTTAACTCATTTTTATTATTAATAAGGCTATTATCAAGGCTTTAAATATATTGTTTAGAAGAACTTTTGTCAGTTTTGGATGTTTTCCAACATTCTTATTTTGGGAGATTTACAAAATGTACATTGAAAAGGAATTTAATTTTGCTTAAATTATAATTGTTAGAAAAAGTCTAATATAAATTTAAGTTCATGTGATGTTTTAAAAGCATTTATACATAATAAAGGGTTTTCAAAGGCACAGGAAAAAATTCAGCCATTATTTATTCACCCGATTGTTATTTTAAACCTGTATGACTTCTGCAAAACACACAAAAAAAGATATTTTGAATAATGTTGATAACCAAACAACATTGTATGAACACAAAACCTGTGAGACATATCTCAAAATATCCTCTTTTTGTGTTCCACAGACACAGTTTTCATGAATATGAGCGTGAAAAAATGAATAATTTTTTTGGGGTGAACAATCCCTTTAAAAAACAGATTTTCAAGCTTCTTCTTTTTCATGTACTTAGAGAAACATTGGCACATTGAGACAGTGTAGTGCAGAAGTGAAGTCTGACTTTGTGGAAACCTACAGACACACACAGAAACTGAATGCTTGTAGCCACATGGTGTCCGGCACATTTCGGTGTGAGAGAAAATGAATTGTGCTTGATTGAGAGCTCGGGCCTTGTGTGGCGTCGTCGTCGGGAAATAAAACATGGAATGGCTCTGAATCGTATTTGCCACTTCATTACAGCCTCTAGAAAGACTCGCTATTAAATTACATGTTCCTGCTTCGGTGCCTCAGAGCGCCAAGTGTGTTTCTGATTTCCATCCGCTTCTGATGATCCACTGTAAATTTATGAGACAGCTGACTCGGGCTAATTGTTATTAATGAAAAATATAGTTGAATATATATTGAAACAGCATGTGGAGGGAGGTCGGAGCTGAATGTCTGGGATGAAAAAATAAATATCTTGGAGGTCGTGATGTGTGTGGGGTTTCTTTGTTTCCCACAATAGTAAAAGTGTTCTTTGAAAAATCATTTCATGTCAACAAGATTCAATCTGTAGTTTCATCTCTATGTGCGTTCGGCAAAACGTAAGAAAAGTCAAAGTGACTGGGCATCAGAACGTGGCGTCCGTGCCCGGCACTAAATGACTAAATTAAGCAGGCGTCTGAAGAAAAGAAAAGACATGGAAGCATAGCGACATAAAAGTCTCGACTATTTAATTACATAGAGGAAAATGCAATAAATAGAATAGCTCCCTTTTCTGTTCTTTCAAAGCTCTTTACATGTTGAAGTAATCTGGATTCATTTGCCACATCTGAATTCATTTTGCCCAGTATGGCGACCATCTGCCTTCTCAAGTCAAAGCTTTATCTTTCATCCGAAAACAGAAGGAGATTTTACGCCGGCGTGTATTTATGAAAGAAAATGGCCTCGCTTTTGGCTTTCGTGACACTTGGGAACATTTTGCTTCATGTCTCTCCAGAATAGAATTTGGATTTACATCGGCTCCCGATTGAAATCAACACTTTGTTCTAGGGCTGTGCTATACATCGAAATGATCGAAATATCGCACATGTGCATATCGCAATATGCATATCGCGATGGTTTGCAATAAATGAGCTATTTAATTCTTGGAAAAGTTATGTATGGTCAAAGTTTTAGGTTGATTCGGATATTATAGTATCTATCTGGCACATGGATGTTAGTTGGGATATGCGCATGCTCTGACGCAAGTCAATCAACAAAATGTCAGATTTCTTTAATGCAACAGTAAAACATGGCTGTTCACTTTCAGAAGTTGTTCTTTCTTTTTCCTAAAATAATGTGAAATATATATTGGTAATATAATTTCTTTAATTTATTTTAATACAATTTAAATTGATTTTAGAAAAATAAATAAGGTATCGCATATCGCATTATTTAGCTTGCTATCGCATATCGAATTTTCCCTCAATATCGCACAAAACAATCCAGTCTTATTCGCTCACTGTTGTTTGACACTTTTTTACATATTTTTACATACAGAGATTGTGAAGAGGAGTTTTTGTACGTACATGTAGAGTTTAGAGTAAACCTCAACTGTCACGCTCCAAACGGAGCAAAATCAGAAAGTGAGTAAATAATGCGAGAATTTTCATTTTCTGTACGGATGAACAAACTCTTTAATGAAGCTTGAAGGCTTTAATGACAAACGGCATGAAACCTGACGGGGATTTGTTTTCCACCTGTGACATTTGACATTCTGATGGGTTGGTTTGCTTTAGGAAGGTTGTGGTTTTAGAGTTACTCAAGCCAGCAGATGTGCTTAAGGTTCAAAGAGGTGAAGTGACTCTGGCGGGCCGTGACGGCTCACCTGGCTGCGCTTCCAGATGGAAATCACCTTGCTGCCGACAATGAGCGCATTTGAATTTTACAAGCTGCATTTCCAGGGATACATCAGCATCCTGGTGATTTGTTTTCATTGTGTTGGCGGAAGTCTAAGAGCAAACTGTACAGATAGCTGTGTGTGAATGTTAACTGCTCACGGCACTCCATCGCATTATTCATCTCTCTCTCTCTCTCTCTCTCTCTCTCTCTCTCTCTCTCCCTCACTCACACACACACACACACACACGTGTGCTTCAGCTCGTCTTAATAATGATGTTTGTGATATTTCACTGGGTTAAGAGGGTAACTTCGTCATAAAGTCACATACAGTCCTAGTGTATTCCCTTTATTTTAGTTTTTATTTTTGCATTTTGAATGTCTATCGGGTTTACAATTTGAATGTATATATAAAGAATTTGGTTCCAAAATGAGAAGTACATTTTTAAATTCTTTGAAATCATGTTTTTTTTTGTTATGTTATCATGTTTTTTTGTGTGTTAATTAGCTGTATGTTTTAAGTAAGTGTGGCTTACATCAAAGCAAACCAACTGCAGTTTGATTGATATTAATACAATAAAAAAACATGTTTTTTGAAATTATCTCATTTTGGAACCAAACTCTTCATATTTTCATCATTGAATAAATTAAATGGCGTTAATAGTTATATTGTCAAAGCCTTAAAACAGACAATTAATCGTCTTAATCACAATTATTTAATGGACAATTAATCGTCAGTCAAATTTGTTCGTAATCGTGACAGCCCTAGGTATATCAGATATGGAGTAATGTGGAATGACTGATAAAACATAAAAGATGAAAAAGACAAACATGTGAGTGGAAGAGAGAGAGTTTTACAGTTCTGATGCTGATGTGAAAGAAACGTTCATTGATTCAGCATCTGACAAGTTTTACCGGCTTTGTGTGTTTAAATCGCGATGATGAAACACGAAACTTCATGTTCATTTGTCAAGTGTTCAGGATGTTTGTGAAACACAAGAAAATAACAAAGTTCAAACACTCTTTGATGTCAAGAATAATCTGTTCGTTTAAGCGTCAGACAGCATGTGTTTCATGTGATGTTCAGTAGTGTACTGTAAGCGTGTGCTTCAGGTTCAGCGCGTTCATCATGTGGACACGTGTTGAGCCGGCAGACGGACCCGGAAGCGTTTTCTTTGTGAAGTGGCTATAATTGCTCGGCCTTTGATGCGACGCACGCTGACTGATGTGAGCGTTGTGTTAAAGTTCTCTGTGTGTTGTGTGTGTAACAGATGAGCAACAGCACCTCCAGTCCCATGACAGCCGGCTCCAGCGGCGCGGCGACCGGACGGGGAACCGGAAGAGTCACCAGCTTCGTTCCGGAACTCCAGAGCATGATGTAAGTTGTACTTGAATCCTTTTTTACTTGAGTCTGTTTGACAACTCAGCGAGAGTCTGCTTGATTTGCCGTCGCGTGTATATAGTTGTGTAATTGTCGTTTTTGTGTCTGATGTGTCCCGCTGTCTCTAGCTGATTAATGTGATCGTGAGGTTTAATGTGTTCACACGAGAGCAGATATTGAAAACATCACATTCTCACTTCGCTTGACATCATCAGACGTGAGTTTGTCAGATCGTTGGTGTTATAATGCGGTAGGGATGGAGCCGGTGGTCCTGAGGTGCAGTGGGGTCTCTTTACACTTTACTGAAGCATCAATTAACACTCATTGTCTTGCGCATCAGAAAAAACACTCTTCACTTATTGGAAACCACGTCATTGCAGAGTCTCGGCACACAAAAACCCCATTTTTCCATTTAAAAAAACGTACATTGATTTTGGAACGTGTGAATGTATGAAGTGAGCGTCCAGGTCTAAAACTGCTTTACTTAAAGCACAAAGGAGTCGTAAAGCAAATTTACATGGCGATCCATTGACTTCCCTCCAACAGAGCGTTTGTGGTTTGACCCAGCGAGAGATGTTCTTCAGGAAAGCCACAATTAAATTCATCCTGTCGACCTGCTTTGAATGGCATCTGAGGAGACCTACAGACTCATGCAAATCTGATGTTTATCTCACGTGACCTGATAGAAACGACACGTACACAACCTCCTCTTTTGTTTCTAGTCCTTGTTTGTTTGAAGTCAAACTAAACACATAAAGCTTTTATTTGAAATGGCATTTTACGTAAATGAAAAAGTTGTTTTTCTTGCATCAGGTGGAAAAATATTTTTAATTCTGTATCGCACTAACTTGATACTAACTTGATACTTGATTTTAAGTTGATTTTTTATTGTCCATTACATGTGTGTACTGTGTTTGTGTCTGGAGGTTTTTCTAGTGCCGTGACTGTCTAACAGCCTCGGCCTTCACGGAGGTCTCTAATTCACATCACTTGTTCTTATAAACGGCAGGAAGTTTTGTGGTTCAGTGATAGAGCTCTTATAAAATCACAGAAGGCTACCGGTTTACTTTATTGGTTTGATAGGTCTCTCTTTCTCTAAAGACATTTTTCTTCCGTCTTATCTGAAGTTTTGAAGTTATATTGATTTTGAGTTTTTCAGTGTGTGATGAGACTGGTGTATCTGTGGAGCAATGGAGTGGCTCAGAGATAACGTATTTTTTAGGGCTGTCAAATGATTAATTGCGATTAATCGCATCCAGAATAAAAGTTTGTGTTTACATTATAATGTCTGTGTTCTCTGCATATTTATTTTGTATTATAAACACATACGCACACATATATACATATTTAGGAAAAATAGACATGTATTTATTTATATTTATCAATAATTGAAATGACATATAAATGTTGATTAATTTTTATATATATATTTTTCTTAAATATATGTATTTATGTGTATGTGTTTATAAATACAAAATGAATATGCACAGAACACAGAATTATATTATGTTAACACAAATTTTTATTCTGGGTGTGATTTTATCCTAGTATTTTTGAATGCGAACCCCAGGAAGCGAGTTAGCATTTTAAGACATCCCCATCACCCCAAAGTCTATGTGTTTTTTTATGTGTTTTTGGGAAATCACCTGAAATAAGGTCTGTAGTAACCAAAACCTCTAAATATTTTCACGTTCAAGTGACTACTTCCTTTAACGGGGACGTTAGACGACAGCACGCATATAAAGCTCAAATAATGGGCACAAATGTCTAAAGTCCTTGATGGGGATTCATCAGGGTTCCCACGGGTCATGGAATTTCTGGAATATAATGGAATTTTAAAAGATTTATTCCAGGCTTGAAATCATTAGAATTGTTTGTATTTTTTGTTTTTCTCTTAACACTTTAGTTTCCATTTATCAATATTCAATTTTTTGATACTGTATTTTTATCGTGTGTTTTTACACATTTTTGCATATTGTGATGGTTATTTTTGTGCCATTTTATTCCCTTCCCGCTTGTCACCTGTCAATCACTTAAGTCACATGCAGTCACCTGTAGCTATTAACTAAGGCAAAATGTCAGGAAAATGTACATTTCAAGAGCTTTGGCTGAAAAACAACCACTTCAGAGACTGGGTTTCATTCATTATAGGTCATGGAAATTCATCTTTTGAGTCAGTGAAATCAGTGAAAAGTCAGAGAATTTGACATTTGGCTTTGATTGGGAACCCTGATTCATTCACAGAGTAATTACTTACCAGGGAACACGTTTTTAATAAAGTTTGAGAAAGTTGTCGGAGGCTTGGTGGCGGTGACGATGATGCTGAGCGCCCGTAAGTGTACCCTGTTTATAGCGTCGTGTTAGCTTTTAATTTCTGCATTTTGTATTTAGGCTTCAAAAATAGCAAACAGTGTGTTAATCTGTAAAGATTATCTTGATAGACAAAACATGTGAACATCATGAACATTTGTTAATCACAGATCTTATTTTTTGCAATCTTCCAAAATTCTATGGGAAAATTACATTGGCTTTCTGGTTAGCCTACAAAAATACGTCATCCCTGAGCCTCTCCTTATAATGGTGATATTTATTATATAAAACAATATAACAGATATAACAAAAGCAACACATAACACTATTAGCAGGTTTAGACACAGCTGAATGAATGTATTGTTTCCCATGTCAATATTTGAATCTTATGGCTTATACCTTGATGTTTAGAATGAGTTTTTTTGTGTGTCTATTCAGTATATATTTTAAAATGGATGAATTGGATCAGTGTTTGACTGCTGCTCAATAGTTTTTTTATTGTAAGTTATTGTTAACATTTCAGTGGTGTTTGGCTTGTGGCTTCATTGACCTGTCAGATATATTATTTTGTCTCTTTGTTTGAGCGACAGTGTGGTGAGATAAACGTGATGATGTCTACAATGACATCTTTACCTGAGCTTGTTTTCGTTAGTCTCGTTTGGTTTTAACTGCAAATTATTGTTGTAACTCGTTGCTCATGTGAGATTAGACGTCAGACGATCTCAGAACCCTCTTTAGAACATTTGAAGAGAGATTTTTGTCATTCACTCTAAATGCTAGGTTATTTGTTGAAATCATTTTTTTAATTCATTTAAAGTTACCAATATTTTAATTTGTTCATATTTTACCCAACAATAAATTGAATAAATCCATTTAATTGAAGTGAAAGCCTTAGAATAATTCGGTTTTGTTAAATTCCAGTGCTGATATGTTCCAGGTTTTATATTATATACGGAAAAAGAAACATAAAAGAAACATCATTTTACTGTTTAAAAAAAAATAGTACAGTCAAAAAATATAAAATTACAGAAACAGAAAAACAGGAAAAACAATTGAATATATATCCTTACATCCGATAATTTACAGGATATTTTTTTACAGTATATTGTTTTTACAGTTCCGAATCTTTTCATGAGTGTTTAAGTTATGTGAGCTGATCTCAGAACAGAAGTCATTGGTAAGGCGATGCGACCCGACTCATTCTCTTCAACTGTTGTTTGACTTCAAGCGTATCGTGTGCTGTGCTTGTAATCTGATCAAAGTCTTCTGTGAGGTCAGAACTTCAACACCAACAACATCTTCTCTTCGCATGATGATGGATGGACATCAGAACATTTTACAGTTTATCACGTCACTTTTAGTGCACTGATAAAATCTCAAATCCCTGTCCGATGTAAACATTTAAGTTTGTGTTGCCGCTGTGTCTCCGTGTTATTTCTGCAGTGTGTGTGTGTGTTGCTTCTCTTCATGCTTTACTTTCAGAACCAAACACACCACAAGCTGGAAAAACCTCCTACATCCAAACTACACAGATTAAATTATGGAAATATATGAGTCCGCAGAAATCAGTGTGGAAAGAAGTTAAAAAAACAAGTGGAAGTAGAAAAATTTCCTTTGCACTGCCTGAGGGAATAAATCCTGACTGAATTCATTTGACAAACGCTTTTACAGTACAGATCTAATGATATTTAATGTTCATTTCCATTATCTACACAAACACGCACGGCGTCATACAGAATGAACAAATGCTGACTTGCTGACTGATCTGTTGTGGTTTTTAGTTACCTTCTGTTTCAGCAGGCAATGATTTTTAATGTACTACCATGATGTTGTAACATTTGCCCTTTTTGATTTATGTCACGTTTCATAGTAATACCACCACGGTAGACTTTGAAGTACACTGGATTACGAAATCTACAATGGTATCGTATAGTAATCATTAGTGAATATTTTATTATATTTTATTTTAAATTTTTATATTATTATTTATAAGATTTTCTGTAAATTTTTATTTTTTGGGGGGTAGTTTTTATACAAAGCTGTGACGTAAGTATTAATTGAATAAGAAACACAAAGGAGTTTTGTCCCGAGAAGTAAGTCGCTGATGTAATGAGAGCGAGGGAATTTAATTTATCACGAACAATTACTGACTGTAAGTCACTTACTGTAATGAGACGTGGCATTATAAGAGAACAGTATGAGCTGTCGGGAAGCGCTCGGTGCCGTCCACACACACACATTTATAACCACATTTACAGAGATCATCTCAGCATGCTACAGGACCTGAGTGAAAGCGGGGGGCTCAGACTGAAGACATCTGTGTGTTTCGGGTTGTGTGTCCTGGGCTACGGCCTGTAAAACTCTCTTTACTTTCTGCGTGGACCGGAGACAAACAGAAGTCATGAGGTGTCACTCTGGGATGTGAAATCCTCCTCTCATCACTAGAGTTGAAGGGCAGTAAACAAACCCTCACGAGTGTTTCGACACACAGCTTAACTCATACTTGACTATATAAAGAGTTTGAGTTCAAAATGAGATATCTTCGTTTTTAAACTATTAAATAAATCATGTTTTCATTATGTTATCATGTATTTATTGTGTTAGTAAGCTGTAATGTTATTCTGTTATTATGGCTTAAAGCAAAACAAACCAACTGCAGTTTGTAGTTCTCTCATTTTGTAATCAAACTCTTCATACACTGACTTCTCTTAAGCAGCGGTTCTCAAACTAGGGAGGGCCCTATAGTTTCCAGGGGGCCCACAGATTTTGTTGCATTAAATGAAATATACACTGTAAAAAAAGGATTTGTTTTTTTGTTGTTTCAACTTAAACAAATAAATTCTGTTGGCTGCCAAATTTTGATTTAATTCAACTTTAAAATATTAGTCAACACAACGAGTTTAACACAACGAGTTAAAACTTTAAGGCATCCAGGTAACTTGTTTTTTTAAAGTTGAAACAACAAAAAACAACATAATTTTTTTACAGTGTAGAAATGTATCATACATTCTTCGTACAATGAAAACATTTTGAGAAGCACTTCTCTAAAGATAGTATTTTTAACTGTTTTTATTTTGGTGGCTCCAGAAACGTTCTCCATTATAAAAACGTTTGTGTAACCGAGAAAGCTTCTGTGCAAAGTTCTTTATGGAACCATACAGCTGGAGAAAGAACCTTTTATGGAGCCCTTTATTATTTAAATTTGCTGTATTTATGGTACATATAAGTGATCGATCTGAACATAAGTGTCATCATACCGTCTATCGGTTCAGATCATTGACGTTCTCTCTTTCTTGTGAACACAGATTAAATGTTACTCTGCCGGTCTGATGGAGCATCATTTAAAGTTTGTCTCAAAGCAGCTGTGAATGACAGAACAATATTCAGCAGACGGCTTCATATTAATGCCAGTAAGTAAGTCTGGGAACGTCTTCTGGGAACAGACAGGGAACAATAGAGAGATTCCACAACATTTGAAAGTAGAACTTGCATACGTGTCTTCTAGAGATTCTTTGTTTTGTGTTGTTGAGGTGAGATGAAGGGTTAATGATCGATCCACTGATGCGCGACAGAAAAATATCAATGCTGAGATTCCTCGGCTGAAGGTTTTTCAGGTGTCTTATTAAAAGCACACATCGAGGACTCTCTCTCGACTTCTCACATAGAAGCATTGAATTATTTTCATGCGCGCTTCTGCGTTTTCCAACAGGGGCGAGACGACAGGCTTGTTTTGATATAAAACTCTTTAGTGAACGCCAGCGGGAGGCTTCAGGAAGTGTACCATCAATATTTAAACATCTTCAAATTACCTCTGATTGTTTGTTCGTTTCTATCTGTGAGTTCTAGTTCACTTTATCTCCTACTGGATCCGGAAGTTTCACGTTTATTAATATGAGAGCTTGTTAATAATGTTTTGAGGTGCTGAGATCTCTATCGTCAGCAGATTGTCATTCTGTGTTCATCGTTCTTCTTCACCTTCAGATGCGTCTGATGCATATTTAAGAGTGAAGATGTTCTGATTAATATTACATAAGCTCCAGTCACTGAGGCTTGTTTTCTCGCTCTCAGTCTCTCTTTGTGCTGTCAGTGAACACCAGACAATGAAACAGAAGCTGTGAGGTTGACTTCAGTAACTATAGACAACAGGCGTCACAGGATGAGTCAACAATCACAACAAACTCTCTCTTGTTGTCTTCCGTTGTGTTGTTGTGTTGCTTCGCTTCGTTCTTAATGGCTGTTTTTCTCTACACAGCTTAAACCTGCCTCTTACATTCTCAGTCTCGTCTTTTCTTGTCCCGTTGACTCATTTGACAGTCAACAACCTCTGATGGATCTGAATAGTGTCGCGAAAGTTAAAATCTGTTAAACTGCTGATTCTCAACTGACACAAACAATTAGGAATTCATTGAATTATTCATTCATGATTTATAAGATGAGTGAAATAAATTAAGCGTTTATAGACGGTTTCATCTTAACAACATAAATTTCCGGTACACATTCAACAACAGAGCGCTTGTAGATTATTTCTAATAACAATCAAAAGATACTGAGAAGAAGCGTTACTTGGCTAAACTTGTTTCTCCAATATTTTGAATTTAGACTGTGATACCAAGCAAGTGTACCGTACGCTTTCTTTAAATGCAACTGAACTACAGGACACATTCAACGAATTGTTAATTTAACGAAATGAACATACAACAAAATTCAACAAAGCATTTATTTAATACAGTTATTATACAATAAAAATAAAACACTAATATTAACACAAATAAAATAAAATATAAGGTAACACTTTGGTATAGGGAACAATTCTCACTATTAACTAGTAGCTTATTAGCATGTCTATTATTAGCATATTGGCTGTTAATTGTTACTTATAAAGCACATATTCTGCATGACCATATTCTACATTCCTAATCCTACCCAATACCTAAACCTAACAATTACTTTACTAACAATTAATAAGCGACAAATTTGGAGTTATTGAGGCAAAAGTCATAGTTATTGGTTTGTTAATAGTGAGAATTGTACCTTTAAAAAAAAGTGTAACCAAAAATAAATAGTAATTTTATTAGAAACTAACCAAACACAGACCGGAAGTTAACTGGGGGTCAGGCACGCGCGTCCGATGAAACGGTCTATGAAACTTTTTGAAGTATTTTTGTATATCGTCACTCAGCCTGTGCCGAAAAATCCAAAGTGTTTGGTTCCAAAATGACTCCATTAAAAAAATATATAAAAATAATGTTTTTCATATTGTTTTATTGTTTTAGTTAGCTGTGTTTTTTTCTAAATGAATCCGTGGCTTTAATTAGATTAGATTCAACTTTATTGTCATTACACATATACAGGTACAGTGTAACGAAATGTAGTAAATTGTAATTCCTTCCCTAAATATATAAAAACTTTATTTCTGTGAGTGGATATCCTGCCACAGTGCCTCAGATTAACAACTTCAAAGGCAGTTTTCTCAATATATTTTCTTTTACTCTCAGTTTCATGAGTTTTAACCGGTTGTATCTCAGACAGATATTGTCCTATTCTAACAGCTCATAGACTAAAATAAATCTTAATAGCGCCGAGCTTAGAATATGTGAGATGACAAAGTGTTTCTTTAGTGGTGTGTAACTGAAGATGTGAAGTAGATGCTGCAGAAGCGTGTCAAGAGGTGATGATGATGGCTCACGGGCGTTCAGACACGTGATTCTCTCGTCTCTGTGTGTGTGCTGTGGTCAGATTACTACAGGAGGTGTTTTCTGTTTTCAAGCTCGTGTTTAGATATTCACGTGCGTTTTGCTCATCACCCCTGACGTGTTTCTGATGGCCAACGTGACGTCACTTCAGGACAGTCTTTTTGTTTTTTGTGTCATTATGTTTTCGGGCGCTTGTAAGAGTTTTGAACACGTCAACTCAGGCTAAATTCGGAGTGCATGCTTTGATTTGTCCTTCAGTTTATGGTGTTTTGGACAGACAGGACTCTCGGCTCTGTGTGTATTTATCAGAATCTAGAGCTGTAACACTTCATTTCCCCTGCGTTGAGTCGAGCTTGACATCAGCGCCAGCGTTCAGTTTTCTTCCTCTCATTCCGCTCATTTTTACATTCCATTTCTCTTTCAGTCCTGGTGTGCGTGGAGCGTATTATAAATATTTTAAAGTCATGTTTTGCGTTCCTCCAGAGGTTAAATCAATACAGAACAGGTAAAGTCTTGTTAAATCTCTCCGGTTTCAGTTTTACCGTTCACTTATCTCAACATTTCTCATTGTAACTTCCTGAGGCTCACGCTGACCTTACATCTAGAAATATTATAGCATGAAGTTCTTTCTTTTTTAGCCGTTTTTTTTTTTAATAAATGGCTTCTTGGCATTGTTAGCAGACTGTTTATACAGTATATTTTTCTTTTGCGATACTCTGCCAAATGCTGTAGAAAAGCAAATAAGACATGTAGGAGGTTTGGGGCACTTTTACAGGCCGCTGTCTGAGACGGAATCCATCTTTCTCGCACTGTAATTATAGTCTCCGTTTCAGACGTGAAAACTAGATTTCTGCTCAAGCTGGGTGGACACAAAGCACAAGATTGAACAAATATATCTGCAGTGGAATCTGAGCTCTCTTTTACAATCATTTATTTAAAACAGATAGTTGTCATTTTCTTTATCGAATAAACACTCGATCTGGGAGTTTAAAAGAAAATCTGAATATGTCTGAAAAATCAATCGTTTAATGATGTTATTTTGAGCTTTCAGATCCCATATGTGACCCTGGATCACAAAACCAGTCGTAAGTAGCACGGGAACACTTTTAGTAAAAGACAAAAATACATTGTAAGGGTAAAAAATTATAGATTTTTCTTTTATGCCAAAAATCATTAGGATATTAAGTAAAGAACACGTTCCATGAAGATATCGTGTCAATTTCCTTCCCTAAATATATAAAAACTTTATTTCTGTGAGTGGATATCCTGCCACAGTGCCTCAGATTAACAACTTCAAAGGCAGTTTTCTCAATATATTTTCTTTTACTCTCAGTTTCATGAGTTTTAACCGGTTGTATCTCAGACAGATATTGTCCTATTCTAACAGCTCATAGACTAAAATAAATCTTATTTATTCATCTTATTTATTCAGCTATCCCTAAATTATGTTAAAATCCCAATTTCAAAAAATTGACTCATAAGACTTAGGTTTTGTTGTCACATATACGTAGTTATGTATGAAGTGGAAATGATTTGAAATCCTTTATAAACACGTACATTTACTGGCACACAAAGCTGTTTGTCCAGATTCCAGTTTTATAATAAACTTCTGTAAACACACTTACATCAAGCGTTGGCAAAATCTCTTATACATCATTTACTGATGTATACATTTCTGTATATTAAAGAGTGATGTATGTGAGACAGTGGGTGTGCTCCGTCTGATGGTTTGTTGGTTGTGTTTCTATGTTACAGAAGTCCAGTCTTTTTGTGTTATGGGAGTATTTATTGTTTCCCACTTTCAATGTTGTGTTTGGCTGGCCGACACTCCACGCTTAAGTGTTTGATTATTTTATAAGAAGTTTGTATGAGACATCAATGGCTTTCTTTGTCATGTGAAGAGACATGTCGGATGTGTGTGTGTGTGTGTGAGGTCTCCATGAGAGAAGTCTTTCTTTAAAATGCAGAACAAGAGTCTTCTATCAGAATCTCACAGAGAAGAGTCAATAAAAACATGAAGTTTAAACAGGAGAAAGGTCAATAATGCTTTTGTGAAGTTTAAAAAATGTGTTTTTGTGTTGTTATCAAGAGACCAAATCCATCCTGTGAGCTTCTGAAAAGTTTAATAGGCACATGCAGTGAAAGGCAAAATATAACTGTTTCATGTGTTTTAATGTTTATTTGTGTAACCGTTTAAAATAATCTGATATTTTCGGACGTTAAAAGATAAATACAACCTTTCATCTTCTTGACATTTCAGAGACACCGCACAGACAAGCTCGAAATAAGGAATAAAAACGCATTTGAAAATTTTGAAATCGTGAAATTACGAAATCATATAGTGACAGCAACACATTTACTTAACATTTATTTACTGTTTTTTTAGTTTACAAAGTTAGTATTTAATTTTAAATAATTTAAAACAAACTTTTGATATACTGTGCAGGACTTGTCAATACTTTTAAAAAGAATCAAGTGTGAGGAAAAACAAATGCCAATGTCTTTACATTAAACCTCATCCTCTGAGAAATCAGCGCTGAGTGTTGTCCCCGTTCAGTCTGTGATTTTTCTTATCTTTTGTGGTCTTATTATTAATGTTGGTGTTTGAATCTGTCCGGTCATGAGTGTGTGATTATTGTGCGTGTTCTGTCAGTGACAGACGGTGGGTTATAAGGAAACACACACACACACGGTTCATGAGATGCTGTGATTTACTGACATGTTGAAAATATTTTTAAACCCTCTGCTTCTTTATAAAAATGCATCTGGTGGGTAGACGACTGTCATGTTGATGCCAAGATAAACACAAAGCTCACAAACAAACCCGCGGTGCTATAAATGAGTAAAGATGTGTAGCAGAGATGAAGCAGTATGAAAAAGCTTCCTCGGGTTATAAACCTCACCGTCCGCCCATCCGCCTGTACTTATTCTGTTTCATTCATTTGAGCTGAAGCTTTTGGGTTTTTACTCGGGTCACGTTTGCTCAGTTAATGCCGTTGAGATTATTATCAGTGAATGAAAAGCACGTGACAACTGAAGGATCAGAATCCATCTGTGATGTTGATCATCTGTCAGTCATCTGAAGAATGTTTATTCTTTATAATCCAGCAGTTCAACAGTGTTTGTTAATAATCAACTATACATGAATAATTTACCTTAATAAAGATATCGAGATGTTTATTCAGTTTACAGGAGAAAAAATGTTATTTAGAAATTACATTGTATGTAATAAAACGCTAGACCAGTATCCAGTTTGTATAAAATATCATCGGGGGAAATGTTTCTCAGACCGACTAAATGTTTTTGATATCGTGTGATGTTTAGTTTCAGTCGTTATTAAGTCCTTGAATCTGAGCGTTTTATTGGTTTATTTAAGGAATCGTTGTCAACGAGCACGGCACCTCGTCGTGAAATAAAAGCGTTCTGTTGACACCGTTCACATTTTCATATGTGGCGTCTGATAAGATTGCCTGACTAGATTTGTTTGTATTTTACATGTTAGTTTGTTTTGAATAGCTGAGGTATTCAAATATCTTTTGCATAGATTGTGTTTTACATGTGGTTTTGTTTGCGTGCCGTATTATGCCGGACTCGATTTTCAATCACGGGTTTGACCTTCTCACAGTACACTTCTCTAAAGTTTTTCAGGTTTTTTTTAGGTCAATTGACGTTTTATCTTATTGAGGTGTAAACGAGCTTAATGAATGAAATGAAACGACATTCATTCAGGAGGCGGACAGAATAGATGTTATATTCAGTCTGAACTGCACATCTTGTTTTAATGCAGCTCTTTAAATCGAGTGAATGTTTACACGACTTTCTCTCTCTCTCTCTCTCTCTCTCTCTCTCTCTCTCTCTCTCTCTCTATCTCCACGCACGTATTTTAACTCAAACAAACATTTCAGCATCGTAGCATGTTTGCGAACGTAAACACTTCGACTCTTAGCGTTTGTGAAGTGGTTTTGCGTGCGGCGGATGCCGTCTTGCGAGCGAGCGTGCGTGTGTTATTGGTTATTGACCGGTGCCGCTTGACTTCCGTACGACCCGCCGCTGAACCACAGCACAGCCAAATGAAAACAAGGTCTCGCAGCACTCACCCCAGAAGAAGTTCTGCTGGCACGGGTTCACCGAGCTGAAAAGACTGTTGGACGCCATGACCGCACGCCGGTGTCCTCGGAAGTCTCCTCTGGAGGTCGCCGTGACCCCTGAACTCCTAAACTGGGAGCAGAAATCATGTCAATGCATCCGAATGGAAAGGCTCGGCTGGAGCGGAGGCTTCAGACGCACGTACGGTACGAGCGGTAAAGAGTAGTATAGAGAGGTAGTGTGGTCAGAGAGTACTCACAGACTCGTCGGGTCTCTGTGCCTGGGGTTGACCCGCTGCGATTAACCGTTTACGCCCCGCTGGCTCCCTCCTGTCGTCCGGGGGAACTCTCGCGCACCGCACTTGTGGTTCTGTGGTTGTTTGTGAGAGCAATGAGACATTCTGGCAATCCAAAAACATGTACGCTTTAAAACGCACACTTTTCTCCCCTCCTGATGGGCTGTTACTGGAGAGGCTGGGTCATGTGTTTGCTGACATCAGAGAGAGAGAGAGAGAGAGAGAGAGACGAGTGGTCCAGAAGACTTTCTGAAGGGATGGGGCTCTGCTTTTCATGTTGTTGTCACGAGATCACCGTCCCGCTGCTGTCCGGTTCATGTTGTACGTTGTGTGTGTCATATCTTTAGTCTTCAGGTGTGAATCACGTCTGTCTCTTCCTCTCTCAGCGTTTAATGATGATGAATTATCCGAGGTGTTTCATCCGACTGTTTCTCGCGCCTCGCAGCTTTGGATTTTGGCAAGCGTCCGGCGGAGAGTTTCTACCTCAGGTGTTTGTGTAATGAGGCGAGACGTTTGTGCTTGTTCCCAGTTCAGAGTTGTGAAGGCTTACTACAAATTTTCATCTCGGATGTTGTAGGAAGTATTTGATGTTTGGATAAAGTAAAGCGGGTCTTCGTGTCTCCGCTAAGATAAACATTACTGTCATATGTTAATACTGATCATACATGAGCTATATATACAGATGAGAATATCATAAAGACTCAGTCAAGAGTTTACTGTACTCTTCACAGAAATGATCTTAAAGAGACAGTGCACCTACAAATCTAAATTCTGTCATCATTCATTCACTCTTGTGTGTGTGTGTGTCTTCAGTGGAACACAAAATATTGAGAGTTTAATAATGATTACATGCCTACTGTGTAAATGTTGGTCATTATATTATTTTGTATTAATGAATATTATTTTCCAGCAGTCTTTTTAGGCAGAAAGACACGTGTGTTAGAAATGTTTTCAGACACTACGACTGCACATTCAGCTATTAACCAGCAGACATCATGAGATTTTTTGTGTAAGTGTGTGTGTGTGCCTTGCATGCATGAGTGTGTTTGTGTGTGCGTGCCTGGTGTCCATTTGTGTGTGTGTGTGTGTGTGCATGCTTGCATTCGTGTTGGTTTGTGTTTGTGTGATATGTAGGTGTAAGTGTGCGCGTGTGTATGTCTTCCCTATGTGTGTAGGTGTCTACATGCTAGGTGTGCGTGCATGTGTGTGCATGAGTGTGTGTATGTCTTGTCTGTTTGTGTGTATGAAGTGTCTATGTTCATGTGGGTGTCTGCGTCCATGTGTGTGTGTTTCTGTGCGTGCTTGCATGCATGTGTGCTATGTGTGGGAGTTTGCTCGATTGCGTGTGTGTGTGTGTGCTGTGTGCTTTCATATGTGCATGTGTGTGTCTGCGTGCTTGCATGCGTGTTGGTTCGTGTGTTTGTGTGTGTGTGTGTGTGGTATGTAGGTGTAAGTCTTCGCATGTGTGTGTGTATGTTATGTGTGTGGGTTGGTGTCTACGTGCATGTGTGTGCATGAGTGTGTGTTCGTGTGTTTATGTTGTGTCTGTGTGTATGTGTGTCGTGTCTGTGTGTGTGTGTGTATGTCCTGTCTGTGATCTTGTGTGCATGTGTGTGTGTGTCTAGGTGTGCGCGTGTGTGTGTGTATGTCCTGTCTGTGATCTTGTGTGTGTTTGTGTCTAGGTGTGCGTGTGTATGTCGTGTCTGTGATCTTGTGTGCATATGTGTGTGTGTGTGTGTGTGTCTAGGTGTGCGCGTGTGTGTATGTCGTGTCTGTGATCTTGTGTGTGTTTGTGTCTAGGTGTGCGTGTGTGTGTGTATGTCGTGTCTGTGATCTTGTGTTCGTTTGCGTGTGTCTAGGTGTGCGCGTGTGTGTGTGTATGTCGTGTCTGTGATCTTGTGTGCGTCAGTGTCTGTGATATTGTGTGGGTGTGTGTGTCTATGTCGTGTCTGGGATCTTGTGTATGTGTGTGTGTGTCTAGTTGTGCACGTGTGTGTGTATGTCGTGTCTGGGATCTTGTGTGTGTGTGTGTGTCTAGGTGTGCGCGTGTGTGTGTATGTCGTGTCTGGGATCTTGTGTGTGTGTGTGTGTCTAGGTGTGCGCGTGTGTGTGTATGTCGTGTCTGGGATCTTGTGTGTATGTGTCTAGGTGTGCGTGTGTGTGTGTATGTAGTGTCTGGGATCTTGTGTGTGTGTGTGTCTAGGTGTGCGCGTGTGTGTGTATGTCGTGTCTTTGATCTTGTGTGTGTGTGAGTGTCTAGGTGTGCGTGTGTGTGTGCGCGTGTGTGTATGTCGTGTCTGTGATCTTGTGTGCGTTTGCGTGTGTCTAGGTGTGCGCGTGTATGTCGTGTCTGTGATCTTGTGTGCGTGTGTGTGCATGTCGTGTCTGGGATCTTGTGTGTGTGTGTGTCTAGGTGTGCGCGTGTGTGTGTATGTCGTGACTGGGATCTTGTGTGTGTGTCTAGTGGTGCGCGTGTGTGTGTATGTCGTGTCTGGGATCTTGTGTGTGTGTGTGTGTGTGTGTGTGTGTCTAGCTGTGCGTGTGTGTGTGTGTGTATGTCGTGTCTGGGATCTTGTGTGTGTGTGTGTGTCTAGGTGTGATCGTGTGTGTGTATGTCGTGTCTGGGATCTTGTGTGTGTGTGCGCGTGTGTGTGTATGTCGTGTCTGGGATCTTGTGTGTGTGTCTAGGTGTGCGCGTGTGTGTGTATGTCGTGTCTGTGATCTTGTTTGTGTGTGTCTAGGTGTGCACGTGTGTGTATGTCGTGTCTGTGATCTTGTGTGCGTGTGTGTGTGTCTAGGTGTGCGCGTGTGTGTGTATGTCGTGTCTGGGATCTTGTGTGTGTGTGTGTGTGTGTGTGTGTGTGTCTAGCTGGTCGCGTGTGTGTGTATGTCGTGTCTGGGATCTTGTGTGTGTGTGCGCGTGTGTGTGTATGTCGTGTGTGGGATCTTGTGTGTGTGTGTGTGTGTGTGTCTAGGTGTGCGCGTGTGTGTGTATGTCGTGTCTGGGATCTTGTGTGTGTGTGTGTGTGTGTGTGTCTAGGTGTGCGCGTGTGTGTGTATGTCGTGTCTGTGATCTTGTGTGTGTGTGTCTAGGTGTGCGTGTGTGTGTGTATGTCGTGTCTGGGATCTTGTGTGTGTGTGCGCGTGTGTGTGTATGTCGTGTGTGGGATCTTGTGTGTGTGTGTGTGTGTCTAGGTGTGCGCGTGTGTGTGTATGTCGTGTCTGGGATCTTGTGTGTGTGTGTGTGTGTGTGTCTAGGTGTGCGCGTGTGTGTGTATGTCGTGTCTGTGATCTTGTGTGTGTGTGTCTAGGTGTGTGCGTGTGTGTGTGTATGTCGTGTCTGGGATCTTCTGTGTGTGTGTGTGTGTGTCTAGGTGTGCACGTGTGTGTGTATGTTGTGTGTTATTGTATGCTGGTGAACATCAGGATTATTGCGGCCCGTGACTGTGATGCAGACGTGACACCTCATGTTGAGAGATGACAGCTGTAAATGCTTCACTCTTACTGTAACAATAAAGATTCTAGAGTTTGTTTAAGAGTTCACACTGAAGCATTTAAAGAGTGTGCGTTGGTTAATCCACAGATGATGTTTACCTGTGACAGATATGACACATCTCTGTGGTCTTCACCTGCGGTTTGAGGACAGTGATTAGAAGAGTAGAAGCTGTTATTTCTCACATTATTACACGTCTGTTTAACTGTGAAGTGACGTTTACAGAAGCTTCGGTGGTTCTTGACTCAACACCAACTAACATTTAACATCACGTAACATGTTGTAACCTCATTTCTCATATCCTTTCTAAAGTCTTACGTTAATTTGACACACTGAGGAATAGAAACTTTACTTCAGACCAACGTGTATGAAACAGCTGAAGCTGAACTCTTCTAGGTGTCTGGGGCCGGATTCACTTTGTTCAAATTGATCTTAAAATAAAATATAGGAAGTTTGTACATATGAATTCCTTCTTAAGAATTTTTCCAATTCTTTCTCAAGAACATCTTCATTTTCTTCATCAGAATAAAATGACACATTGTAAATCACATATTGTTACACAATGTTGTGTACTGGACAATAGCACACACACACATATATGCTTGATGTAGATATATATTTGTGTGTGTGCTATTGTCCAGTACAGATAAAGTTGTGTGTGTCAGACAACAGCCATACAGCTCGTAGTGCGTCTGGTCAGATTCAGGGCAGGTAAGGTGTGTAAATTCAAGACTTTATTTGCATCTTTTGTGTGGTTAACAGAATTCAAATCGGTGGTGCAACTGGTCATCGCTCGGGCCAAAATTCAATATGAATTGTATTCAAACAAGTATTCAAATGTTATGAGACACGAGGCTCTGTCTAGAGATGAGCTGAGATGAGTGTCCTGTACAACTGAACAAACAACCTTCATCATACATGAGCGTACAGTACAATCTCACTCACATAACATCAGTGATGTTACCACTCAACACTTTTGATTTATAAATGATGATTATGAATCAGTCCAGCAGTGAGACCTCACAACAGACATTGATCTTCTGAATGAAACACACACACACACACACAAGTGTCTATCACTCCAACAGCACACGTGTGTGTATCTGATAAATGTGACTCAATATTATTGGACATGTTTTGTTCTTGGAGGACTCAATAAAAACAGAGATTAGAGATGTAATGTTGATTTAAACAGGAACAGAACACACTGAGGTGATATCAAGACTAAATAAAACATGGCAGAGTGTGAAAACACTGAAGTCAAACAAGACATCCGTCCAGACAAAACACACACGTCAAAACATCATCAACTCATCAGAGAACCAAAAACCCACCACTGAGCACCTCAATACACAAACATTAACACATTAATACTGTGTGTGTGTGTGTTTAAGTGAAGGATCTCTCTTCATGTTCATGAACTCTGTGAATCTGTGTTCTCTCTGGAACATGTGTGTGTGTGCGACCGTCTGTGTG
Organism: Triplophysa dalaica; assembly: GCF_015846415.1. Classification (NCBI taxonomy): domain Eukaryota; kingdom Metazoa; phylum Chordata; class Actinopteri; order Cypriniformes; family Nemacheilidae; genus Triplophysa; species Triplophysa dalaica. The sequence continues at coordinate 22,038,974 of NC_079556.1, forward strand.
GGTGTGTGTGCACGTGTGTGTGCTGTAATATATCACACCATTGATTTCTGTTGATGTGATAAAGACAAGTATGTTTTTTTATCTGTGTTAAATCTCTGTCCTCTTCTGTTGTGTAGATCTGACTTGAGTCTGTTCTTTAGCATGAATGTGTTGTGTTTGTTTTATCATCTGTAAGGTTAAACATCCTTGATGTGATTTCTTAGAAAATGAAGAGCACACGTGTCGTTTCACAGAGATGCTGCGCAAATGCACTAAAGTCGAATAAATAAAGTGTGTGTTTTAGACTACTGTGATGCTTCTAGTAGTTTCCTCTATCAAGAGATGTTGATATCACATCTGTCCTCTCATCACAAAGAGTTTTTTCAGTTTGTACAGAAGTCGTGAGTTAAGATTTCAAACAGGACTCATGGAGTCATGTGCTCAGAACTGAACTCATCTTCAGAATGAATGAACTGTTGTAAATATAACGTCTGCTTGTGTTACTGGATGTCACGCTGTGTGTAATGAACGTTGTGGTTTTATTTCATCAGGGGGGCTTCACAAATCTCTCAAGCACTGAAGCAGTTTCAGGAGTAATTAAATGGTCCTTCATCATGGAGAAATTAAACACCGGAAGCGCTCGTCGAAGCAGTGAATCGATTTTTTTATCGGTTACGTTCATTACAATAGGCTGCAATCGCCTATATGACTAAATGCCTGTCATGAGTGTCCGCAAAATGATTTTAAAATCCAGACATTTTGAGAGGAAGAAGAAGAATAATCTAATGATTACTGTGAACAGATTTTTACAAGCTCAGCCGAATTTGAAGTTTTAATCCAGCAAAGCTGATCTGCAAAAGCAGTGGCTGGTAAACATAAGTGACTTTCATCACACGGTGCTCCAAATTAGTGATAAATAAGTTTAGAATGTGCATATACTTTTATTTAATATTGAAGTATAAAACATTTTTTTATACCGGTTGTGTGTGATTTGTCATTGACAGTCATTTTACTGCATTTTATTCACAAATACACCAAAATTCATAAATATAAAATTTAATTGGAGCTGTCATCGCTCTACTTCTTAAAGTTGAATTAAGTGTTTAATTCACATTACCTTTCTTTTAGGCAGATACCCTGAATTCGGCTATTTTAAGGACTGGAATAATAACATGTGTAAAAAAACTATCTAAGCTCTATAGAATACTATAGAATAGAGCGGTTTTACTTTAAATATATACTACACTTTCATTATAATAAAACCTGCGCGATTTCTGTAATGGGTGTTTATCTGTCATATCCGTGTCAACTGAAATATGACCAGTAAGATAAAACAATGTGTGTCTTCTGTTCTGTTAAATATGTGGGTCTTAAAGATGCTGTTTCATGCATTCTGACTTCTTTACAATGTCGAACGTGCTGACTTCTCATGCTTGACATGGTCAACTTGTCAAAAAACAAGTTGGGCGTTTGACATTTTTACAGGGTTCGGAAATGTTTTTTTTGAACCTGAAAAACCATTACGTAACAATTTTTTTAGTCCCTTATTGGTCAATTCTCCAGGAAAAGCACGCCCATGTTAAGGCGAAAGAAATAGCTTGCCGACACATCAATCAATGAAAGGATGACCCGCTAACTATCAAGATTGTCTGTGTGCAGTCAAGATTGGCTACGTTGCATCAAGATTGGTTGTGCTGGGTCAATATTGGCTGCATTAACTTGCGTCAAGATTGGCTGCACTGTGGGCCTGCAGCTGCAGCTCGTTACTCTTGCGATAGTGAAAGAAGTTAAGGTGTGTTTGTTTGTTCATGGCATTTCAGTGATGGATGCTATGGAAACGGTCTCTATAACGCTGGATTTGCAGATGGTTTGAAACTGATAGATGGAGCTGTCCCAATGCTAAAAAATACTGGACATGAACGTGTTAAGTCAAACTAAGTCCTATTTCTGTGTTTTGTTGGCACATACGTGCATAATGTAAGCAACACAAACTTATAGTGAATGAACATACAGGAATAATGCGATGATGTATTTTGTGCTCGTGATTTAGTTCCTCCTCCTGCATATCCCGAGGAGGTCGTCTGTTTTCGGAAATGATCATACAGCTGTATGTATCTTTTATAAATGTGATCAAACTAAATACTCTTCGAAGATACGAAGTATGCAATACTACTCTATAGGCACTCAAGATTAATATGAGATCGGCAGAAACTGCGTGTTCAACCGGACCTTTAACTTCATTATTTTGTGTGTGTGCAACACGTGGAACATTATCAGACATGAATCACTGAATATTACTGGATTCATATGAGATTACTCCTGCTTTCAGCACATCTGAACACAAGATGATGTATATATATATATAGAGAGAGAGAGAGAGAGAGAGAGAGAGAGAGGGAGTCAGTGATGAAAAGAGAGCCGCTGGACGTTCAGTAATTGCAGTAATAAGATGAAGACAGAATAAAGATAATGCTCTCGTGCTGTTGAAAGCAGGCACGCGTTTGGCCCGTTTCTGTGGCGTTGTGGTTTTCTGTGATCTTTACCCCCTCAATGATGAGTGAACTCTGGGATTTTCCTCCCACCAGCCCCCCGGCCCCCCGTTCACGACATCAGACTTCTGTTGAGCTGCAGTTCATTATGAAGCTTGATATTCTCCTGATAGAAAATCTGACTGTGTGTTTCTTCTTCATCTCTGTTCTATGTCTTTCAAATCAAAATTCATCACAGTGTTCATTTTCTATATATTTTTATATTATACTAAATAATTGTTTATCTATATTCTTAGATTTGTAATTTGTAAAAGTCAGATGATTAATGTTAAGAAGAGTTTGGTTCCAAAATTGGATCACTCTGTTTTTTATTATGTTATCGTGTTTGTGTTAGTTAACTGTATTTTTTTGTTATTATGGCTTGAATCAAAACAGCAACTTCGGTTTGATTGATATTAATAGGAATTCTGTGTGATTAACGGAAGCCATTTTCCTCTGTTAGAGCGGTGATTGGAGACTTCCGTGGCTCTTTTATGACATTATAAGAGTGAAATCCTTGTAAATTCACCTTTAACTTCAGAACTTCACTTTCTGCCCCCACACGCTTGTGAAAAGTGCTGAAGCATGCATGTGCTATTTACATTCATCTTCTTCTCTGTTCGCTTTACTCGCTGCGGTTTCCAGAAATTGGAAACGACCAAACATTGTTGCTATGGCCTAGAAAATAAATCTCAAGCAGCTGCGCTCTAGTATTTTTAGATGTGCTTTAAGACGCCGAGGGATTTTTCGGGGGGTTTTGTGAAGATGTTGGTCTCTGAGGTTCCTGCTCGACATAATCACAGCTTACTATTCTAATCTGAAGAACACTGAAGTTAAATCACAACTCTTTCACACGAGTGCTGAAGTCCCGTGACTTCATATTCATTCATGTGCTGAAATGTTGAATTTCATCTACAGTAGTGTTCTTGTTTTTGATGGAGATCTGAGTGTTGTCCAGAAGTCTTCAGGTTTCATCCGTCTCGTCCTGTGAATTAGATGTGAATCTGGTTCCGGTGTGTCCGGGCGGTTTGGAGTTAAATATCAGCGGGATATGTTATATGTTTGAGTCTTTAAAGCAGGAGCAACAGAAGCTGATTGGACTGAATCACACATATGGAAACACTTGAACACAGAAGCTTTTCTAAACACAACTAAAGCTCCTATTAGAGATGATATCAGCTTTCCACTCACACACACACACATGCGTACACGCACAGATGCATGCACACACATGCGAACACACTCCCAAACGCACACACACACAAACACACATACAGACACACGCTCACACACACATGCGTACACATACAGAAACGCATGCATGCAAACACACACTCATCCTTACACACACACAAATGCACACACACATACGTACGCACACCCACACACATGCGTATTCACACAAACGCAGACACATCCGTGCACACACACAGACTAAACTTTTCTCTGTGTTTCTAGAATATATGTTATTTTAAAGCAAATCTAAAGATTCTTGAGTTTCTCCGTATTTTACCCAACCCCAGATTTCCTTTTTTCATCGTTTTTAAGAATGAGATTAACATAATGAGATCTCCAATAGGAATAAAGACTGTCAAATCAAATCTTTTGAATGTCTTGGTGGTTTAGACACGTTGTGTAGTCGTTTTTATTTTTAAGAAAAATGCATTTAGGTCTGCCATCATACCTGCGTCTGCTTTAATTCTGATAATCTGTTTGTGTATTTCTGTCAGGTGATTTGTCAGCGTTTCTTCTATTTATTGTCTAAAGGCTTGTCCGCACCGGGATGCTAATCACACGTGTTTATCATCGACGTTTAACGCCTTGTGACTAAACGAAGGGCGCCAATGTGAGTGTGCGCACCGATTTGCGTAAAACGCAAGGGATAAAAGCGTCATTTTTAAAACGCTTGTGACTCGTTTTTTATGTGCTTCGTTAAAAACTGTCCAACCTTCTTCTGTGTGACAAGCGAGTGTCAGAAGCATAAAGTTGCGCAGCTCCATCTTGTGTACCGGGGTATTTCTGGTTTCCATTAAGTGCCATCTATGTCAGGGAGTGAATTTGCCTCATCGCCAGTGAAAATCGCTTGGGTATGAATGTGGAAAAACGTCTCAAACTCTGGCGTGCCATTATTGTCGCGCCGTGTACAAAATCTTAACACTATTCAATCACACCTCACGACAGGATCTTTGATTGTGTGTTAAAGCAGAAGTCTTCAGGATGACTTTACTCATGACATTTATATGAGAAGTGAAGCACTGAGAAGCTCTGCTTGTTGTGTGTGTGTGAGCTGAGGTTTGTTTGTTAAGGTATCCAGTACTCAAATGAACTGGTTCTGATGGTGGTGTGTGTGTGCGTGTGTGCAGGTGCCTCAGGATGTGGCTTTGGCAGCACTGATTGTTGTACACAACAGAGACAGGTGGCCCATGACACAGGAAGACTGCTTTTGTCTTTTCTCTCTTTGACTTTGGACAGCAGCTCTCATTAATAACCCTGTGACTCACTTTTAACATTGTTGTGTGTTTTTTCCCATATCACACACACTGATTCACATTCTCGGCTCGTTGGAATGCTTGATTCTGATTGGCCAGTCGCGACATTTGCAGGTTCGTCATTAGACTTTTCGTCGCGGAAGGTCTGCATTGGGTAAAAATGAGCTTATCAAATATTTCTAATTCACATTTCATGTCTGTTTTTTTCTCATGTGGCAAGTAGTCGTGTGATTAGCGGGTTAATGTACAAGTACCCGGCTGTTATCATCACAAGTGTAGGTCATCACTTGACAGGTAGCTGAAAAAGGACATTGACATCATACAAATGGATTAATTAGGGCCACAAAATGTTAAGCTTTCCCCAAATTTATATTTTCTTTTTACATTTTGGGGAGTTCTGTATTTTTAATGCTTAACTATACAGTAGTTAATACATTTGTTACATTGAAATCCTCGAGTGTCACGCTCGTAGCATGTTAATCTGTGCAACTCATTACCTCAAAAAGTTGTAGAACAAGCAGAGGATATTTCTAAATAGTAGAATTTAGCTTTCGTGACATGATTCCTTCCATATTTTCCCATATCGCGCTGATCACAGGGATCTAGATCAATGGACTAAGTAAAAAGTGATGTGCACGCACAACAACAAACGCACTTCACACAAACAAGTGGCTCTGTCGAATGTACCCGACAAACTGTATCGCACACGTGCTACACTATTATATTTATTCTTAACACAGACCTGCTTACTAATGTACACTACAGTATTTACTACAGTTGATCACTTCAGTATATAGTAAAGAGTACTGAAGTATACATTAACAATGTATAGGAATTACTATAATATATTGCAATTTCCTATCGTAAATATTAAAGCATACAATTAAAGTATGCAAAAGTCTATTTACAATAGTTATAGTATAGTATACTACAACACCATTTCTACAATATACTGCAGTACACCACAATGTTCAATACGATATTATTTTTATCATGTGAGCTGTAACTGGACAGTTTTTCACCAAATGTCTCTTAGTTGTATTTTGTTGTTGTTGTGTGAAATGGTGGAGGTTCTCATGGGCAGATGTTGGCTGTATGTTTGGCGTCTCTGGGGTGTGGTTGTGTTACTGTGTTTTTTAATTCACTTGTTAAAGCTCTAATGACGGTGGTGAACACACAGTCACTCGACGTGTCGCTGGAGCTGGGGACAATTTTCATGCGAAATTGTTTTATATGCCCATTTACAAGATCGCATTCATTTACCTAAGCACATTCTTGAGATTTACGAGTTCAATTTTGAGAAAACCCAAAGTTCATAACGGGAAAATTGAGTTAAATAAGCATCTTGAAGTCTGCAGCTTCCCGGCGTAGTGGGCGGTTGAAATAAGCTTGTGAAAACAGAAGCTGTGGTTTAGTCTTGTTTTCCTGCATTTCCAAATGACCAACAGCATCCGCATGCACTGGTGCTTTTAATGCGCTGTCACTGATATGACTAACGTAAAGATTTCACATGTCATTCTGAAATCATGACCGGACGCGTTCGAGCCTTATTAGTGGCAATATATTTTTGACATGGCGGTTGGGTGGGTGTGGCTCAGACCCTAATTTTACCATTTGCTGCGGTCTGTTGTTGCTGTAATTATGTTTAAATAATGGTTTGGATTCAGTGAGTGTGAGTGTGTGTGTGTGTGCGTGCGTGCGCGTGTGTGTGTGTGTTTTTATTAACCCGAGCATCCTGTACGCTGTCCTCAGCCACATCACATCACACGGCTATACAGTATGTCCAGATGACCGAATGTAAATGTTGATTCATGACCAACAGCCTGGCCATCCGGAAAGAGCCAAAACACATTGTGTTTGGCGAAGGTAAAATAGATGACAACTGAAGAGAGGTGACATGAGTTTGTGAAGGCCTTCATTCAGATTGAGGCTGTGCGTAACAGAACCGATATTTATAAATTATAATTCAATGTGAAATCAACCGCCCGACTGTCAGAAGAGGAAAACCACAATAGTCTAAAAGCAAAATATGCAGTTATATACTCTCTCGCCCATCTCTTAAAGCCACAATGAGGAATAATTTTGTTATGAAATATCCAAGAAACACTTGAACAGTGTGATATATTTCATGCAGTTGTATACTTACATTATTCCAAATGTTCCCAAGAATGTACAAATACAGAGAAATTCATATTTAGTAAAGGAATACGAGTAAAGGAAACCACAAAAAGTGTAAACTTAGGCCAAATGAGGCAAGCAGGCTTATGGACAAAGGAAGAAATTAAACAAGGATTAATATCGGTGTGGGGTTTTCTAAATGGAGCGACCAATAACCATGTTTTAATAGACAGGTAAGCACTTTTTTTATTGTACACGAAATAGTTATGAATCCAGTTACCCTATGAAATACAGTATTTGTCGCACAAAAATATTCTGTCAGTAACGTTACTTGTAAATGCTGTGGGTTCGTTCAAATTTAGTTTTGTAATGACGACTGTATGACTGTTTTAAAAACGTAAAACTGTGTAGCATTATGCTACCAAATCAACTGACAAAGCCAATATCAGTCGCGGGCTAACGTAGCGTTACTTTCCACGTTTCTTCCAAGCTAATTCATTACGATGACATTAAATAAAATTCATTCATTACCTCGTCCGTGTACATGATGGAATCTCCATACGCCTCTGGATGGTGAAAACGACATTTCCCATAATTCCACTCTCCTACATAACGTCATTTAGCTTCGCCTTTTGTTGTTGTTTCGAAAGTGCTTAGAAGTCGATATTGTGGCTTTAAGAGGGTAATTCACCCAAAAATCTAAGTTCTCTCATCATTTGTTCTCTTTCGTGTGTGTGTGAGTCTTTCTTCAGTGGAACTCAACAGAAGATATTTCGAGAAATGTCTCAGTGGTGTTGTGTTCACACAATGGAAGTCAATGGAGTTCAGTGTTGTTTGGTTATCAACATTCTTCAAAATATCTTTGTGTTCTGAAGAAGAAGGACATTTTCCGGGACCTTTTTGACCGCTATAGATGTTAAAAGTGACATCGCTCTTTTGTTCTGTCTGTGTGGCCTGAAGTTTGTATTTGTATCTTCATGTGAGGTTTTAAGTCATGAGGAGAAACATGTCAATGTCAGGTTTATTCTAAGTGATGCGCCAGCGTCTTCTCTCTGGATTTACAGAGTAGTTTAGTTAGCGATGTGTCTGAATCTTGTTGGTTTGACGTCACGGCTTCAGAATGTAAGCAAACACATCACATTCAAAGCTTTTCCCATCCAAGATTTCATCTCATAGATTTCATTGGCAGTGAATGGCACAGAATGACAGTTCTTGTGGAAAAATAAGCACACAAAACTGTGTAGGAGCCAGAAAAAAATCACAGCCTTTATATCTGTGTATTTATGAGTTCTGACTCTTTGAAGAACTGTGGAAAGAAAGATAAAACATCTGTATGTTTGTATATGTGTTGATATGGTAGTATGTTTAGTTTCTGGTTAATCGGGAGCAAACGTTTTCTCCTTCATTTCTGTTCTTCAGTATAGAGTTTAGAGCTGTAAATCACCTCGGATATGAAGCCGGTTATTACATTCTGACGACAGATTTCTTTGCAATGAATAACAGGAATTGATGAATTACTCACAATTACATCAGAAACATCCATGAACTCTTTCTTCACCAGATTTGGTTTCGCAAAACTTTCATAGCTCCTGCACTGTTTTGTGCGACCCCAAACATTTCAAATATAAAATAAAAGAACAAATTCTCTGCTTGAAAATATTCTCTCCTCATTTGTCTTTTATTAATTAAAGTGTGTTACAAACATTTGGAATAAAACGAAAATTGTGTTTTTGTCAAAGCCAAGATTTGATTCAGCATGACGAGTAAGAAACAAGAAGAAGGAAATATGCTTGTTTTTTGATCTGTACTTTTTCAAAAGTTCTTCTGTTTAACAAATAAGTGATAAGAAAGTCAACGGATTTCATTATGAAATATAAAATCACATTGACTTATTTAGCTTTAACTAGTTGACAAATGTAATCTAGCTAGTCTACATCCTAAAAAAACATCTGGATTTTATTATTTCTTGAGTTAATTTACTTAATTTTTGGCACTATTTTAATTTACTTAAAAAACAGTGTGCAAAAACTTGCCACAAATATTTTTTAAGTGATACTTCACCCTAAAAACATTCTGTCATCATTTCCTCACCTTCGAGTTGTTCCAAATGTGTATAAATCTCTTTGATCTGATGAACATGGATGAAGCTATTTAGAAGAATATTTATGACCAGACAGATTTTGCCAACCATTGACTCCCATAGTTGGAAAAATACAATAGTGGTCAAATGTGTCACAGAACTGTCCTACATTCTTTTAAATATCTTCTTTTGTGTTCAACAGAACAAAAAAATGGATAAAGTAATTTTTTCCTACTATGGGAATCAATGGTTGTTGAGATCTGTCTGGATATACGCATTCTTCCAAATATCTCTGTGTTCATCAGAACAAAGACATTTATACAGATTTGGAACAACTGTAAGTTGAGTAAACGATCCCTTTAACGTATATTAACACAAAAAAATGAGGTAAATCAAACTAGTTGTTGTTGTTGTTGTTTTTCAGTGCATACTACAACCCTTGACTACACCCTGTGTGCATGTTACCAAATGAAATGACTGGAGTCTTTTTGTAGATTGTTGTGATCTTGTGAAGTTTGTGTAGTTTGTTTGTACGTTTGACCTCCATCACAGACTGGTGATTCTTTATGTGTGCAGACGTTAGAGTTTGAAATGTGATTATGAAGAAGGGAAACATCAATAATCACTCACTTATCTTCATTACACACGGGTCGCGGGAGAGAAACTGCTGCACATGTGTTTGTGATAAAGGATTTCAGCCCGCTGACGTCCAGCACTCACACACAGGTGCTTTTCACTATGACTTTTACCTCAAATGAAAGTTGTTTTTTCTCAGAATGAAGGATCTGTGTTATTGTGCACTTAGACCTCAACACATAAACCATAGTTTCACATCTCTGAGGTGTTTTCTGGACGTGATAAATCACTTTAAATAGAAGAGAATTGTATTGAAATGGTTCAGTTCAATGTTTTTCGTTTTCCTTCTATATTTTTAAACCGTGATCATAAATGTCTTGATGTAAACACACGGTTTGGTTCCATTTGACTTGTGTTGAGACATTGTGAATATTTCCGAAACGTGCCCTGGAGATCTCGGTAGAAATGATTGTGTTTGCTTGGTCGAAGGCAAATAAGCGATGTGTAATAAGTGTTGAAGGTCTCGATATCGCTTGCCAATGTATTGGAGAAAATAACAAACTGTGCTTTCACTTACGGCCGGAGCTGCCACGACTGTTTATTTTTGCAGACACTATCGGCCAGTAACCTCACATGTCCACTTCAGTGTTTTTGTGTGTTTTCACAGGGAAATGAGTGTGTGTCTATTACAGTCGTGTGTGTTTGCTCATAAAGGAGCTTTTCAGTTAATTAGAACACTAAAGATCGTAATCCAGACATCTTAACATTTACACACGCTGAAGTTTTATGTGACTGTAATTTTTGAATTGTAAACTTAAAACTGAAAAGTTGTTGCATAAATAGATTTTCCTCTTGGTTTGAAAACGGAGACTGTAAAACTTTGGCTACAGGAGTGTGGTTTCGTTTTCAAAACGCTGCTTGTCCACACTAGCGTTTTCAAGCGTTTCCCAACTTAACTTGCGCTCCACTGACAAGCAACAAGTAATTCAATATTATGTTTCCTAAAATGCGACGGATAATAATCTGACATTAATCCTATCAAATGGATAGCAGCCAAAACTGCGATTGGCAGTGCAAAAATATTGATACAGCACACTATTGCAAAGTTTTGTTATGTGAGTATTTATTCAAATCAAGTCTTAACGTCATATACAGTACATATGCCCATTGTCTCAAGTGGGAGCAAGCATGGCGCTCCAGCTTCCTGAGCCAGATACCCCAGGTGGTCCAGAGCGAGATGTATTTTCAGTTCTATTTACTTTCTTTATTTGAATAGCATTGCAATATATTGCAATTATATGTTGTATCGAAATATATTCAATATATTGTATTGTAACTTATCTATCGTTTCGAAAGACCCTTGCCAATACACAGCCCTATAACTGCGTCATGTGACGAAAAACATGTCATCATTTTAAACCATCCACACTACAACGTGAAAACAGCGTTTTCAAATGTATCCACTTCGAGTGCGTTTTCAAAAAGTTCAGTTTTCATTGACAATAACACCGTCTCAGTGTGGACGAAAGGCCACACAGAGAGAAAAAGATGCGTTTTCAAACGGAAACGCATTAGTGTGGGGTTCTGTGTTTTTAGTTTGTAGTGTTGCACATTTACACATGATAAAGAAAAAGTAGGTGTTTTATCCGCTCATTAAACCATTCAGATTAAAGAATAACACGCTTGTGCTTGATTTCTGTCATTTTAAACTGTGGATTGTAGAGATTTACTGCACACCCGCTCTGAAAATAGTCCAGTTCAGCCGCACCCCATCACTATAAACACACACGCACACACATGTTTGAAAGTGGAAAAGTTCTGGATAAAGTATTAAGTGCCGGTCTGAAAGGTTTCCAGGGCTGAAATGAGATACACACGAATTATTCAAATGTTCCGGTTTGTTCTGTAGCTAAACATCAGCTTTTCTATTGGATGACCTGCAGTAATGAGATGTTTTCATCGTGCCCTGATGTGATCTCACGTAAAACATCTACATCAAACATCTCTGTCAGGCGTTATTTTACTTTCTGCATTATTATGTCGCGGCAATGTGGAGCAAAGACACAGTTTTTTAAATAGACGGTAACTTAACTCTTTCACTGTCATTGACGAGTTATCTCGTCATTAAAAAAAAAACTGTACCCCGCCAAAGACGAGTTTTTACAGCTATCAGTGATTTTACTGTTTTACAGCAGGTGGCGCTGTTACACCTTTGGGAAAAAGTGCAGAATCCCAGAACCTAGGACGTATATATTTTATCTGTTTTTAATGATTGTTCTGAGTGTAATCTGGGCGGAATCTTGGACAAAAAACTTAAATTATCTGAAAATTATCTTTTAATCAAATGATGCATTTCTGACGAAACCTACCCACATCTAAGGAGTGATAAAATGAGAAAAAATTAAGATAGAAGAATACGGTTTCCTTTGTTTAAAAGCAGAGACTCTGTTTATCATTGGACATATTGTTTGTCCATATAATCTTTACAGAAAATGTACTGTGAGCCATTAAAGTTGGTTGAAAATAGGCTGGCAACTTTAAAAAAAAAAAGGTTGGTGGCGAAAGAGTTAAAGATGTTGCTGTGAGTAACACAAGAATATAACGCAGCGAAAGTGAAACTTAACTTGTGCTCCACTCCCAAACAATAACTGTGAATAATTAATATTCCATCTCCTAAAATGCAATCTAAAGTATGCATGAACTGACATTAATGCTATCAACAGGAGAGCAGCCGTAACAACTGTCACATGACGAAAAACGTGTCATCGTTTTAAACCCCTCCGTTTCACTCATCAAATGTATCCACTTTCAAATGCGTTTTCTAAAAGCTCTGTTTTCATTAATAAAAACTGTCTCAGTGTGGGCGACAGGCAAAAACAGAGAGAAATAGATGAGTTTTCAAACGGAAACGTGTTACGAGAAACACAATAATCACATGGCATATCGCCAGCGTTTTCGAGCCGATTCACGTCATTTAAACCCCAACGATTTTAACTGGCGATAAGGCGAGTGAACGTGCAAATTCACTCCCTGATATAGATGGCACTTAATAAAAAACATAAAAACCCTGATACATTGCGCATGCTTCGCAACTTGCTTTTGACACTCGCTGGTCACACAGAAGAAGAATTCATCTGGCTTCCTCTTCATCAATGTTTGCTACGCCAGACCGTTTTGTGCTTGAGCGCCACCAAGTCGTGTTTTACTGTAATTCAGTTGCACGTCAACAAATGCGCCAATCTCATTGGTCGAACAGTTTTTAACGTGGCATATCCAACAAAAAAAACGAGCTACATGCATATTCTTTATGACACTTTTACGGCTGTCACTCACATTGACGCCCTTTGTTTAGTTACAAGGCGTTAAATGTTGATGATAAACACGCGGGATTAGCATCCCGGTGCGAACAAGCCTTTAGTGTGAACAGGGTTCATTTGCTCTCCATTTAATCTCAATGATGTTTATGATAATAATAATTTGTTACATTTATATAGGGCTTTTTTGGGCACTCAAAGTGCTTTACATGGAAGGGGGGATCTCCTCAACCACCAATGTGAAGCATCCACCTGGATGATGCGAAGGTAGCCATATGGCACCAGAATGCTCACCACACACCAGCTTATTGGTGAAGAAGAGACAGAGAAACAATTGAGAAATTAAAGAGATTACACCTGCCATTTTTCTTTCTTTAGGGTTTTTATTCTTAGATTTAGAGGATGTTTTGGTGTCAGATGTTTAGCATCTTCATTCATCTTGAGTTTTAGGGCTGCAGTTAGTGTGCTGTAGTTTATGTTGGGTGTTTTTCATTCAGATAACAGATGGAGACAGAGATTTAAAGCTTCGACTTTATCTTCCCCAGTAACTTGTGCAGTAAAGTATGATTCAATAAAGCGTGATTCAAGCTGCTAGACAGGCGAGTCAAAGTCATGAAAACACATCAGACACATTTCATCATCATCATCATCATCATAATCCTGCTTAGGTTAACCCTGAAAAAATAACTCTGAGGATTGTGTTTGTTTAACACTTATTCAATGTGCATGTAAATCTTTATTAGTGGTTCTTATTAAAGGAAAACATGAAGATTTTAACAAACATCAGCTATCTTTGTTTGTGTTCCACTGAAGAGGTGGAGGGAGGGTAAATTAATGATGTTGGCAGAACTTTTCCTTGAATATGAAATGCGTTCTTTTGTACTTGTATATTTTCGGATAGTGTCAGGTTGTGTTGAAGGATTCTGTGTTGACATGTGACATCATGTTGACCCTGTTGAGCGTCTGGCCGCAGGTCCCTGCGGATGTGATGTTTACTGTCAAAATCTCAGATCTTGAAACATTGATTGTTTTCTGGATTCTGGATTGTGTGTTTACAGCAGTGCCATTGCTCTCTCGGTCTCTAAACAAATACAGACCATCATCACATAAACATCAGATCCATCCAAACATTCAGCTTATTTATAAACTGACAATGATGATGATGATGATGATGATGAAGTGTGTCATCACAAGGGTTAAGTATCCTTTGAAATGTATTGATTGAATTTGATTCCCATTCTACTTATCGATTCCAATTCTCGATTCCACAGTTGAAGTAAAACATTCAGATATTAACCTGTGTGATCATTTAGGCTGCTGATACTGTATATACACATATCAACCATGTTTTGTCTGATTTTGTACAATTTGTATTACCATAGCTTAACTACATCATGGTAAAACTGTAGTTAATATAATGAAACGGTGGTTAATTTGTTGCTCCTGTGCTTTATCAAAAGTTAACATTTCTGAATATATGCACAGGAATTGATGAGAGGAATGAACTTCTAGTTTCAAGTCTAAGATTCCAATTCCTATCGATTCCTAGCCATTCAATTCCAAGTGTGTCTCCGTGTGTGTGTGTTTGGTGTGCGTCAGTGCGTGTATGTTTTTTAATGTGTTGCTTAAAGTTAACATGTTCTCATGTACATCTGCTTTGTAACACTGAAACTTTTTAAAAGCACTAAATAAATAAAACTTGAGTTGAGTAAAATTCCTATCATGAAAACTACTGTTGATAGAACAGAATTCTGACACATTTTCTGTGTGTGTGTGTTTTTATAGTCATGCGGATCTCTCTGGCAACTGCAGCGGGAATAAAGTTGAATAAGGTCCTGCAGAAGATGTTAATATCTCTCTTACTGTGAATACACAAGTCATATGTACTGAATGTTGAGTTTTTTATTGTCTAATTAAGGTACTAAGGTCCCTGTAAACCGGAAGTTGCGATTGTTTTTGCTTTCGTATTTTGAAGCATTTCAGAGCGAAAAGGAATTTGTAATGAGAAAAATAGTGGGTGTGGCTTTTGTCTTTCTCTGCGATTTGATTGGATGTATAAAACAGCCATTGCATTTTGGAATGGAACAGGCAGCAGACTGACAGCTGAAGGGGAGGAGTTAACGGATGCTCCGCCCAAGCCGTCAAACATACGACATCTAAGATGGATAGACATTACAGGAAGGAAGTGCATTTTCAGATTTTAACTGAAGATTATGAGGACACACAAATTTTAAAAAGAGAACGACCCACATTAATAAACTATTTACATTCAACGCGGCAATAATTCATGAAAAATAGGCATTGTCTTTTTAAATTTCACTGGGACTTTAGTTTTGTTTTATATAAACACACATGACTTCTTTACGTCGTTTGAGATGTACCTTTAGTGATTGTGAAGTGTTTTCTAAACTCAAGCTATAGACAGTTATAGAACGGCTACGAGAAATATTTTATAATGTCTGTGGAAAGTCTATTTTTTATGAAATGTGTGTGTTTGATTTGCAGGTTTGCTCTGGGTGACGCGAGACGGCCGCTGCACGAGACCGCCGCCCTGGTGGAAGATATTGTACACACACAGCTCATCAATCTGGTAAGACTGAACATCATTCTCAAACCATCTGACTTCATTTCTCAATGATACAAATGCACTCTTATAACATGTCATTTGAGGTCATAGAGAAGGCTAGCGTGTTTTACATCCTTGTGCATGTGGAAAGCGGTTTTACATAAATGTGTAATCCAGTACAAACAGCATCATCATGGACTTCATGAAAGGCTTCTCTCTGTTTTTCCAGCGTTATGAAAGGGATCACGTTGTCCGACCACTGCAATGTGATATGAGAAATGTGTGGAGTTAAGTAAATAATTGCGCTTGCTTTCAGTGCTTAGATAAACACGGCCTTACACCTTGTCATGGCATTACCGCAGAGCAGAATTCCCCTGAACACAACCCAACAAACATCACGTCCGCATATAAAATCACAGAGCGAGAGAATGATTTCGCAGAGGTCACGCCGCCAGCTCTCACACATTACCGTCGTTTTAACCTTTCACCCCGCAGCTCCGCATGCTGCCCGCCCTCACCAAAAAAAACAGTCAAGCAGCTTTAAATGTTCATTAGTTTAACCTTCGACCTGTGGAGTCACAGAGCTCTTAAATCTGACGGCTCGGCGGTCTCTCTGCCTCTCTCTCACATCACGGTCTTACACATCTTTTCTGCTTTTGTGAAGTGTGGTCTGAATGTGCTTTTCGAATCATGAAACTGTTGTAAAAAAACTGAATATTCCAGACGATGTGAAAAGAAGCAATCCCAGGTCAAATCAAGTGAGATGTTTTTATGGCACATAAGATTTTCAGGATCAATGTGGTGTGTTGAATGTTTCCTGGTGTTGGGTGTTGGGGGTTGGGTATCGTCAGACATTTTTCGGCTCAATTGAAATGAAATATGATCATTTTTTACTATTTTACCTTAATTGACTGCACGGTAATAATAAATGTTAAGTAATGGAAAACGTTGTGTTTGGCAAGATGAGGCGCGAAGTCAACGTGTAGTCAACGATGTGTTCGGCAAAGACACGATACGTCTGTAGGGCGCGCGCAGTCATGCAAACTGATGTGTTTGGCAGATAAATGCGCAACTGTGGTGTGCGCATACAGTAAAAACGATTCATTCAATAATTAAAGCGTTGTGTCATGCATTCTGACTTCTTTACATGTTAAACGTGCTGTCTTCTCATGCTTAACATGATCAACCTGTCAAGAGTTGGGCGTATTACATAGTATTTCTGTGCTCGATTCACTCCCCCAGCGATCATTCAGGTTTCGGAAAGTTTTTTTTAACATATAAAACTGTTTTGTAACAATTTTTCGTAGTCCTTATTGGACAATTCTCCCGTAAAGTAAGTAAAAATTGAAGTAAAAATTGTGTCCCCAAATACCTAACCAAAGGCAACGCTTTTCTGAATAGTGGTAGCCACTAAACTAAAAAATATGACAAACTCTTCAAAACCTTAAAGATAACTGAGCAGTAAACACTAACTAAAAAAATGCATAAAATTACACTAATTTAAGGATATAACTCTCAAAATACAGTCATATGTAAAGTATGCTTGGAAATATAAGTCCTCCGCCCAATTGTAACAATTTTATGTTGACCCAACTTTCCAAAAGTTGTGTTGATTTAACTTAAGTTAGTTAAGTAAATTCGGCAAGCAGCAAAAATCATTATTTTCACTGCAGTTCCGCCTCTTTAAAAAAAAAACAGAGCCGGTTCTGCTTGGGATCCCAACCCTTTTTCTCTGTACAGGTTTGGTGTATTTGGTTCACTTCACATACATGAATGATCGGTCTTTGGACTGATTTACAGTCTCAGTTCAGATGTACAGAATGTGGTTTGTGTTATAAACGAGAGAATTAAGAATGATGGTGGAGTCCACGTGCCCCGACGGCAGACGTGATAAACCTGTAACATACATCCATCACGGCATCGTGTATGATCTGACGTCATGAATAACTGTGATCATGTGATTTAGATGTGGTGTTGTGTTTTAAAGAACATCTCAGATGTTTCCGTGTGTGTATTATTGTCTTTCAACAAGCTGTAATTTCTTCAAACGTCAAATGAGAGAGTTTTGAGTACTCCAGCACAATGCCGCAGTGTTCTTGTGTTTATTTCTCCAGCGCTGTAAGTCATCTCAGTAGTGTGCCCTAAAGAAGGAGTGACGGTGATGACCCTTCAGTCATTAGTTATTGAGGTCAGGTGGAGATCTTCACGCGTCTCCTGCATAAGGAGTTTGGTGTACATCAGTTTGAGTTTAGACCTGTGGAGTGACGTTTAAGACAGTGAAGTCAAGTCACTTTGACTCGCTTCCTTTAGCCCTTTAAAAAGACTTACAAATGAGATAAACAATATAAGCAATCTGAACGACACAAGGTAAAAAAAGGTGAAAAAAAAGTGCAATAAAAAATACTTAAAGTAATCTTCAATTTGTGTTATCTCTGTCATGAATTACAGAAGCAGGTGTGGGGTATTCTCAAAATGAAATCAAAATTATTTTTACCATTTCTTTTTCTTTATATTTACATTTGACATTTTTGGTCTGGTTTCCCTGAAAATAGTTTGAAAAGGTCAATAAGACTACTGATAACATATGTAATCTAATGTCTAAATGTCAAATGTTGAGAATTTCTCCAAATTGATGTATATTGAATTCAACCCGTCTGGTGTCCAGCTGGATCATCATTTCATCATTATTCACTTCTGTATGTTGTGTTGTCTCTTTAGTTTCAATGTTTTTTGTCTCGACTCTTGAGTGTGATGAGGAGGTGAATGTGAATGTGTGTCTGAGGTCAGATGTTAGATAAAGACACAGAGACGTATTCAGGTTCAGATGACAGAAACACATCATTCATTACAGTGACCTCTAGTGCTCGGACACTTTTATAGTCACATTCTCCAAACAGTGAGGTTAATATTTCATTTAACATGTCTGATAAAGATATGAGGATGTACTGTGTATAAACTCACCCTTAATCGCCTCATAATAAGATCTCCATTGAATATGAAAATGATTCATATAGAATTCAGCTGATGTGCGGTTCAGATGTGTCAGGAATTTATTCTTTAAGTCTTGATGACAAATCCAACCTATATTTGTTTATAAGTTATATTCTTTTACATGTTTACTTTATTCTTGCAGTAAAGTTGGATGGACGTGTGTAAAGTGTGTGTTCATGTGTTCAGGTGCAGATGTTTGTGCGGATTTCTTTTCTCAGCTCATTTTTTCTCTGGAGTTTCTCTGATTTCTGTGTTTTAGTTCAGGGTTTGTTTTTGCAATACAAGTTTAAGTTTGATGAAGTGATGTGGAAATGACTAAAGTTTGAATATATTTATAAGTTTAAAGTATAAAAATGAATTTCATTGTCAGAGTATTTCTCTGAGACATGTTGAGAAGTGTTTTATTCCTGCTGTTTTGTTTAAGTTTGTTCACTTTAAACAATTCACATATCTTATTGAAAAATCATATAAGACCTGTGATGTATGTTTGCAGATGTTTGTAATTTTGTTAGTCACACGGAATGCATTTATTGTTTTGTTACAGTAATGATAAATACGCTCTGAATACGGTCGGCTTCTAGTTTCTATGATCTACTTTGTATTTTGTGTTCAACTAACAAAATGAATAATTTTGACGTCATTGATGATCCTGCGCTGGTTTTTCCGGTGGGGGAGAAACGTAAGCCATCGAAATCAAATCATTCACGTGAAGAGATTAAGAAGACGAGGCATTCATTTATAGCATTAAAAAGATGACCGTTGAATTAATTTTAGGAGCGTTGACTGAGTGAATGTATTTTCAGTCCAGTGTCTGTATGTAAGATTAGTATTGTATAGAGTTCAGAGGCTGTCATATGTGGATCTACTCACTTTGTTGTGTATTTTCAACAGTTTCAAAATAACTTTTATATTGATTCGATGGATTTATTGCATTTTTTTATTGTCATGCATTTGGGAAAAAGAATAAATCTATTAATACCAAAATCTGGATTAGATTTTTTGTTTGTTACTTGAACCTAAAGATGCTGCGTGAAACTTTGAAACAGAAAATAGTGTTTTTCATCTTGCCACTTTCTACATATTTACTCAAATGAACTGAAATGGATTTGTAGCGTTTTGGAACCAAACTCTTCATACCTTAATGGCCATCAAGAGTGTTTTTCTTTAAGCAAATCATCGTCTCTTTGTGTTTTGGCAATTCGAGGTGGTTGTTGGCAGGTATTTTCTTAAAGGATAAAAGTAAAGTCTTAATATGAAGATAATAAAAGTTTCTGCTGATTTAAAAGTGCCGCACTGGTGTCTACATCAGCATCCATTTCACTGAAACTTTGTTCCAAAACTTTTAAAGTTCGTTTTATTCCTTTCAGTTAAAGAAAAAAGGGTCACAAGAGACCCAAAACTCTGATCTTACGGTTTGCGCTGCCAAATTAAAAGGAAAAAATCCCTTCAGCAAACTAAACTCCACAGACCTGTTTTTGTTTTTATAAATCTGTTTGTTTACTTCTTATTTTTATGACATGTTGTTGACACTGTTTGTTAAGCGGACGGAACCTCGTGATGGGTGGTCTCTCAGATATATTTAACCATTGACGGGGTTTAATCTAATAGAAGTCTATTCATTCACGATGAGTCTGGTTTAAAGACGTGTGCCAGACTCAAAGCCGTGTCGACGCCTGCAGCTCCAGCGGTGAACGCCGTGCGGATGTTTAGGGTTTGGTTTGGGGAAGTACGGGTGCCAGCTCTTGTACAGGTGCTTTCCTTTGACATATGTCAGAAGTGTTTCTGTGCCCGAATCAATTAACTTCTCTCATGTCCAGCAGCGAGGACAAATTGGCAAAGTGTTTTGTTTAAATAAATGAACCGGGTTTAGTTTTTCCAGATCGAGCCGGGGTTTTAGGAATGTGTGTTCTCTTCCTTCTCTGTTTGGAGCGCAGTAAACCCTCTCAACACTGATGGATCATGTGACCAGTGGTGGTGTAACTAGTTATTAAGTTAGTAGTTACTGTAATTGAATTACTTTCCCTTAAATGGGAAAGTAAGGGATTACTCTTATTTTTTCTGTAATTTAACTACAGTTACTTCGGAGGTAATCAAACGAAATACTGTGTAATGTGTGCAATAGTGGAAATGACATCAAAATTATAAATCTAACTTTAAAGTGTCCTTCTCATATTTGTATACTTTGGTCCGTTAATAAGAGTCCATATGTAGTTTAATATGATTTATTTGTTTGTGTTAGTGTGTTTGTGTGTGTGTGCGTCTTTGTGTGCGTGCATCTTTGTGTGTGTGTGTCTTTGTGTGCGTGTTTGTTTGTGTGTGTGGGCATGCGTTTGTGTGTGTGTTTGTTTGTTTGTGTGTGTGTGTGTGTGTGTGTGTGGGACGGGTAAACCCTACTGTATGGGGACAAAATTTCCAAAATCCTTGTCCTTGTGGGGACATGTTTTGGTCCCCATGAGGAAACAAGCTTCTAAATCATACAGAATAAACTTTTTGAAAATGAAAGAGCAGAAAGTGTTGTGTGAATGTCAGGTTTAGGGGTGGGAATATGCTCTACAGTTTGTACAGTATAAAAATCAATGCGTATATGGAATGTTCCCATAAAACATGGAAACCCAACATGTGTGTTTATTGAGTGCTGAGTAAGTTTCATCCATAATTTCAGTTTCAGTGTTTTGAGTTTTGAGATGCAGATTGGTGCGACTCCCACCCACCCTCATATTTTCTTTATCTTGAATGTTTTTAAATTTGAAGGAACGTGGGTTTATTTCTGTCGTAATATCTTATTGTTTCTGGTGCTAATGGGAAACACTTTATTTTCTTTATCGAGCAGCCCGTCTCTCAGGGACACTGAGTTTTAAGAAACATTGATAACGTCCGCTGCCAAACATCTCCAATAAACCGCAGAACACAAGCAAAACATTCTGTCACGGTGAGTCGTCAGAGTTCATTCTCTCCTTATGTCACCGCTGCTGGCTTCATGTTTTTCTCTCGTTGTTTTTCTCTCTCGGGATGTTGTGAAACTTCGATACAGAACGTGTCCTGGGGACCAAATGATGGATTCTTATGAGTAGAATCTCAGGTCACAGAAAATGTAGATTTTGTGTTAAAACGATGGAAGCCTGTCTCATGTGTGTCGTTGAGCTGTGATATTGAGTGAATTCAAGTACAACTTACTAACCAACATGAAGTAAATTTTACTTATTAAATATATTTAGTATTTGTTAAAATATTAAGGATATATTACTTTAAATTAACAAATAAAAAACGATTACGTTAAACAAAAACGTGTCAAACTAAAACTTCATGTTTGACTTACTTTTCATATTAAATTATGAATTTTTTTACAATATAGTGATCAAGTGAGAAGAGACTGATGGTCTCTGTACTGGCATTAGCACAGTTAAGTAATTAAGTAATATAACACACTTCATGACTAATGTTGTGCCTCCCTCAGCCCATAGGCACAAGCAAGACTCTTCTGAAACAGGATACAACTTACAAAAAGAACTTAAAAATCATACCAAATCTCTACTAAATCTCAAAGATAAATCAACACAAGACACGAACAACTCTTTCTTTTTACTGGAAAACACTTAAAATGACAGTTAATCTGGGAAATTAATCTCCTAATGCAGTCAGATGCAAAGCATGCTGGGAACTACAGATCAATTTGTAGTTAAATCTACAAAAAATATTTATGTAGTCTGAACACAAAATAAATAAGTCTACTTAATTTTACCAATTTAAATGGGTTTAACATATTTTCTTTAATAGCACTTACTAAATAATTTGTTCTATCAAAATTACTCAAACAAAATAATTAAAATCTTAATTATTCCCAAGATTTGTATGTTATTTTAATAATTTATTTTCTTAAGATCTAAGCCTCTTAATCATTTTTTCAGTGTAATTGCTAAATGAATATAATGATGAAACTCAATCTAATGACTGAAATGTGTGTTTTTGTCTTGTTTTCTCTTCAATTCTGATGTAGATTTTGTAGTGAAAAGTACCCCAGACGTGTTTGACCTGCGTCTCTTGTTTTTAAAATGTCTGGCATGGCTGAAGAAAGTGTCCGGCACAACAGCTCTCACATTTGTGTTGGAAATGAAGTTTTCATCCGTCTCTTCAATAACGTGAAGTTTGTGTATCTGAGTGCACGTGGTCTCGTGTCTTCTCGTCTTTCAAAGGAAATGGTGTAATTGATCTTTACAAGGCCGCTGTGAGTGGAATTCTCTCGACTCTTTCCAGTCTAATCAAATCATGGATTCAGTTTCAGTAGCACTGGAGAGAGAGAGAACAGAGAGAGAGCGAGAGAGAGAGAGAGAGAAAGAGAGAGAAAGGAATGGTGTTTATTTGACTTGTGTCATTCTGTTTCATGAACTCTCGGGCCGGGCCGACTGTAACGTGACATGAAACAGAGTCGCAGTCTAAATGTGTTGTAATTCAAACTGATCTGATTCATTGTACAAGAAGAAAATCACTGACGTTCATTCATACAGCTGCTGTCGTCTTCATAACCTGACTGTTTAAAGTTACAAGTTTCTTTTCTGTAGTAGTTTTGGTCAGGTCACTTTTTTAACATTTCAGTCATGAACTCTTTTAAAGCGCTAAAAAAAGGAAGAGTTTGAAAAGTTGTGAGGATGAATGAATGAAAAGATTGACTACATGCAGATATACTATAATAATATATAATAATAATGTAATAATATATTTGATACACTGCAAAAAGTGACTTTCTTTCTTAGTCTTTTTTTCTTGTTTTCCTGTAAAAATGTCTAAACATTCTTGAAACAAGAAGCATTTTCTTGATGAGCAAAATAAGTCTTGTTTTTAGTCAAAAAATATGAATAAATTTCAGTGAATTTATGCTCAAAACAAGCAAAAAAATCTGCCAATGGGGTAAGAAAAATAATCTTGAATTGAGTGATTAAGAAAACGGTCAAACTTGATTCAAGATTATGTTTCTTACCCTATTTTTTGACGGTTAGAAGATAATTTTGCTCATCAAGAAAATGCTTCTTGATTCAAGAATTTTTGACATTTGTACTGGAAAAAAAGAACGAAAGACTAAGTGAGAAAGTCATATTTTGCAGTGTAAACTGTTTTAGAAAGTGGGAGCTGTCAATCAAACCATCATCAGCCCCTCCGTCCCTCTTTCTCGTCTGTGTTGATGTTTCACATTTTCTCTTCTGTTGTTTCTTCTTCTTTTCAGAGAAACGACAATGTTGTGATGGGTAAAAACACCTCAGCGGTTTGATAAGTCAGGCATGTCAGAAATGCTCCAACAGTCCTTCGCCGCTCATGTAAACAGTGTCGGCTGCAGAGATCTCAGTAAAAGCTTTCACAACACGCTCGCTTTGATCAACGGGTCAAATTAAAGCAATTACTCAAATGAATCTGATGTATTACAGAAGACGCGTTTGTGAGCCAAACGGTACGGAAAAACCTTCCCTAAGCCTCGGTCCCTTAAAAGAGAGCTTTACTGTGAGACCTTTAAGGGATCAAGAGGCTTTTTCCTTTGGGCTGAATTCAATCAAAACTAAGAGAACCTTAAAATGAGTTTGTGTGCGTTCAGGAGAACACGTTACTGTACTTTCAAACACACCCTCTCGCAGTAAAATGTCAAATCAACACTCACAATATATATATAATCCACACTCAAGGTGTTCATTTGACCTTTTTTCTAATCATTTCTTCTGGATGTAGATGAAGATGAATTTCAGAAATCATGTAGAATTGAGTTTTTATCTCAATCCAGTTCTTTATAAATGTGAGTGAGGGATGAGATTTTTCTCTGTTAGTGTGAGTGTGTGTCTGTGTGTGTCTGTGTGTCTCTGAGTGTGAGTGTGTGTCTGTGTGTGTGTGCCTCTGAGTGTGTCTCTGTGTGTGTGTGTGTGTGTGTGTGTGTGTTTGTTTGTTTGTGTGTCTTTGTGTCTGTCTGTGTGTGTGTCTGTCTGTGTTTGTCTGTGTGTGTGCGCGCATCAGTGTGTGTGCGTCTGTTTGCGTGTGGGTGTGTGTGTCTTTGTGTGTCTGTCTGTGTTTGTCTGCGTGTGTGTGTGTCTGCCTGTGTGTGTGTCCGTCTGTGTTTGTCTGTGTGTGTGTGTGTGTGCGTATCAGTGTGTGTGCGTCTGTTTGCGTGTGTGTATGTGTGTATGTGCGTGTGTGTGTACTTGTACATCTATCTTTATGAGGAACAGTTTGAGTTTTAGACCAGCAGACTGAGGACTAAGAGAGTAAAGTGAGGACATTTTGGCCGGTCCTCACTTTCTGAGACCCCTTTAAAGGGCTGTTTGAGGGTCAAGACCTGGTTTTAGGGTTTAGGTTATAATCAGGTTTAGGGTGAGGGTTAGGGTCAGGTACTCACTTCTGATGGTTAGGGTAAGGGGCTAGAGATTGTATTGCGTCATTATATGTCCTCATGAAGATAGATGTACAAACGTGTGTGTGTGTGTGTGTGTGTGTGTTGGTGTGACTCCAGATGTGTGTTATCTATATTAAACTCTTGTGGTGTGGATGTGTGAGGTCTGCTCTCTCTCTCTCTCTCTCTCTCTCTCATGTAAATATATTTACTGTATGTCCAGCAAATGTTTACTCGTCTGTGTGTATTCTGAGTCTGGAGTTGAAGAATATCAGAGTTTTCTGTTTGTTTGAGTTGTGATGAATATTTGAGACTTTTGCAACAAGAACGCTCTTTATTAAGTGCCAGCTGGGGCCTGTGGCTTTCATTTACACTTTAAATTAAACGAGTAAACATTTCTGTAACTTTTGTTCCTCATGATTTTCATCAGTATTCTCACTGCGTTACTGAAGTATTTTACAGTTTTTAATGATAATTATAATTCTCAAAACAGCTCAGCTCAAAACATAACTGTTCCGCATTTATTTGACTAACCAATAACTGTCTGTGTCTTGTTTACAAAAGAATAATCTTTCTCTCCTTAAATTACTCCAGCTTTAATCCTCTAGTAGTGTGACCTTGTAAACTAACGCTACTGTTTAGCATGCTGACACATGTTTATATGCTCTCTTACTCGGATAAAAGCGTCTGCCAAATGAATAAATGTATATGTAAAATATATCTAATCATAAATCTTTCTTTACCTTACAATGAAATTGATAATAATTGAATGGATAATGTGTCGAGTAAATATCACATCATCTCAAAGGTTTAACTAAGAATTTTGTTTAGAATTCTTTTACTTTCAGTGTATTGTTTGGAGTCAATAAAACACAAAATGTTTTGGGGATTTCAGTGTAATTTAAATTCCAGCTCGAGTTTATTTCATTCAGAGAATGGTTTCATTATAACGGTTTGTATAAATTCTGTGTCCACTGAATGTCTTAACAAATATAAAGACCATCTGTACATTGTTTTATATTTTTATTCTTTTAAACACAATTCCACAATTCAAGTTAAGATATCACTGCAGATTTCCCATCATCCATCTGAGAGTTTGATTAACACACAGGATCATGTTCACTCTGATGAATAAGCTGTTTCGTTTCTTTTGGCAAATAAATGAAATTATATCACCTGTCCAGACGTATTCACTTTCTTCTATTTCTCAGCCTGGAAGATTTATTTTCATGTTTCATTTATGTTTCATTTTAGCGTATGCCTGTTCCTCATTGCCTTAAAGTCCCCATGAAATCAAAGAGGAAAATTCTAAGTGTGTTGCACAGTGTTGAAGGGATTATAACAAATGAGTTATCCATGCACACCGTTATTTATTTATTAATTTTCACTTATAATTCTTTAATAAAAACAGTAAGCTCGGCCCCCCCAACATCAACCACCACAAAGCCTCCGACAACTCTTTCAAACTTTATTAAAAATGTGTTTATTGCCCTCGCGTCATGGCGGATTCCCTATTTACACGCCGGAATTTGAAATAACAAAGACTGAAGCTTCTCCTGAGAGGAAAGGCAGACCATCTACAGGACAAGCCGGATTTTATCTCTATGTACACAATAATCATCTTTTACATTGTACTCCATTTATTTTTATATTTGGCATGTTTGCATGAAAGTCTGTTTGGCAACGCCAAGAGACGCATTTTCTGCTAACGCGCTCTTTAAATAACCTTTTTTAGACCAGCACGCCCATGGGCGCACAAATGAGCGCAAATGCATTTGCTATTTAAACAACGTGGTCCAGGACGGGAAAATGAGTTCTGCGTCGGACTCAAAAATAAAGCCCCGGCCTACATTTTTTTAATTTCAGGAGCCGTTTCACTCAGACACTCATTATGATACAGAAAAGAAGTCAATCGCAACTTCCGTTTCATGGTGACTCTATACTGTGTACTCTTCACGTATAAACATGACATGAATGAATGTCTGATCTCATTGTGTTAAAGTGTTTCTGGGATGTTGGTCTTGATTTTATGTTGAAATCATGCGAGCATCACATGAGCTTTTATCTGTTGTTATGAAGTGATGCTTTTCTCTCTCTGTGTTTACACCACGCACAAGGACAAGGATATTCACTCATATTTAACCGCTGAGAGCAGAAGTTTAAAGCTCTCGCTCGTGTCGGTCAGACGTGACTAAAGTCAAGCTCGCAAAATAAGAAACTCTTATCTGCTTTTTCAAGGTCTTCAGCTGCGTATCCCACGCGTCCCTGATGTTATAAACAACATGAGCTGGATGATGTCGTGTGCTGACGCTGTAAACTTTCATGATTCTGTTTTGTTTTCTTGTCTGTAGCTGCATCAGGCAGCGGATGTGACACTCCTCAGAGGAGCTCGAGTCATCTCACCAGAAGACATCATCTTCCTCATGAGGAAAGACAAGGTACACACATATCATTAAACATCAAGGTGTGATTCCATAAGATCACAACAACAACAAAAAACTGGGTAGACGAGCATGCTTGCGGAAAATGTCCTCCATTTAGTCATTTACCGGACGCTTTTATCCAAAGCGACATCCAGAAAGTTCAGGTAGCAATAAGCAATATGTCATTTTAGAAGAATGAAAATTAATGGGTGTGACTTGCGTTTTTTACTGTGAATTGATTGGATGTGTAAAAACAGCATTTTGAAATAGCAGCAGACTGACAGCTGAAGGGGAGGAGTTAACAGATGCTCCGCCCAAGCCGTCTAATTTAGGTTGATTTAATTTAATTTAGATTATGAGGGCACATGAATTTTAAAAAGAGAATGACCCACATTGATAAAATATTTACTATTAACGCTACAATATTGCATGAAAAAATAAGAATTGTTATTTTGAATTTCACTGGGACTTTAAAACAAAACGCACTAAAAAGAAGATGCGATTAAACGCAGTTTGAGCCAAGTAAACAAAACAACAGAAGTCCAAAAAGTAAAGGACACGCCATCTGACAAGAGAATTAAAATAGAACGACAGGTTACGACCAGCAGGGGCGTCACACATTATTCATCTGTTTATTTTCTCATTGAATATATTATATGTCAATTGTTGTGTAGGTA
>NC_079556.1:22384575-22409575 GCF_015846415.1 Triplophysa dalaica
ACACACGCATATGCACACACATGCACAAAGACACACAAACACATGCATTAACACACACAAGTACACATTCACAAACACACACATACACACACGCACATGTAGACACACACATTCACTCACATGCACGCACACACATGCACACACACGTGCACACTCACACATATGCACAAACACACACACACACACACTCACGCACGTGCAGATGCGCACACACACATGTGCACACATTTGATATCTTCATGTGTATTTGCATTAGACTTCAATTGTTTTTATAATGATGCTTTCCTAGCACCTAACCCTCACTTTACCTTCACATCTAACTCTTGAACAAACCTATTTACATTTTTAAATAAGTATCATTTAGTTGTTGTTTACAGTTTTTTTACAGACGCTAAGACACATTTCTCATACTCAAAACTCTTCACACAGTTCTCCTCACCAACTTTCAAACTGGCAAAGCAGTTCATTTCACATTCAAAATGCACTACAACTACCAAAACACTTTATTCAGGTCTCAAATCAACTCGTTCTTCCAGAACATTAGCAAAGGTTGACAACCGACAAACACACTTTCTCACCCACAAAACAATGACCTAAAAAACACTAACAACATGTAGCATTATACAATGTTTTCTTGTGTATAACAAGGCCACATCTCTGGTTATATTTCACTGCAATATATGTTACGAGAATGAATCAGACATGAATGATTTTTCATTGCTTTTAGACAAAATGCATTCAATCACCACATTTTTCACTTTTGTCATTATACTCCACAAACTGCAAAAACCTATATATGTGCAGGATATTTTTCATATGCTATCACACTGCTTTCAAAACTGATAAAAGCACATTCAAATCTGA
This sequence comes from Triplophysa dalaica, assembly GCF_015846415.1. Classification (NCBI taxonomy): domain Eukaryota; kingdom Metazoa; phylum Chordata; class Actinopteri; order Cypriniformes; family Nemacheilidae; genus Triplophysa; species Triplophysa dalaica. The sequence continues at coordinate 22,385,440 of NC_079556.1, forward strand.
TTGATGGCAAATTTCAAGCATTTCGGCCATAATTATTTTGAAATATAGAAAATCTAAGCAGAAAATGAAATAATAATCACTCCAGACTAATTGCAATTTCAGCTCAAAGCCAACCCAGGTGTCCGGCTTTAGTCTCATTACCATGTTTTGGTATAAAGGTGATGGCTGGGAACTGATTTTGATTGGAAATATGGATCACAGAAGACAGGTTGGTGAGGAAAGAAAAGTGGTATGAGGGAGAGTTGATGACCAAGTTCATTCTTGCTACATACATATGCGTTTAGTACATTCAATAAATAAAAAATCTGTTATTCTATAATAAAATACTGTTTATGTGAAAATTAATTTAATCTTTAAAAATAAAAGGTCATAATTTATGTAATGCTCCCTGTTGCTAGTGTTTTTTAGGTCAGTGTGTTATGAGTGACACGCATGTTTTCTGAGTGAGAATTTGTTGCCAGTGATTGGTGGAACGAGCTTATTTTTAATAACATATATGAAGTTATTTGTGGGTCTGAGAGAGTTTTTGGAGGTGAGATGAGCTGTTTGGCTAACAGTCATGTTGGTAATGTAGACTGTGTGAAGAGTTTTGAAAATGTGGTTTCAGTATTGAACAATGCTTGTTAGCAGTTGAAAAAAACTGTAATCAAACAAATTCTTCATTACCATACAACAATTCAATGTTACCAACAACCTCATGGTCTTTAAAATGGCGTGTTATGAAGAAACTTTCAGGTGAGGCGAGTTTCCTAATGCAACATTGAGCTCATTCAAATTCATACCTGTCGTGAATCAAAATTGAAATGAAAACGCTGACAAAGAAGCACCGGAAGCGTCAGATTCTTTAACAGCCGAGTAAACACATCAGAAGAGCATTAAGAAAATATTTCAGAAAATCATGCTTTAAAGAGAACTTAAATATAATGATGAGCAGCACATGAAATGCACTTTTGACACTGTCGAACTGCTCATCTGTGACTCTAATAAACTTACACTGGAATTAAATCAACACCACATTTATAAAACCACACTATATATACAGTAAACATTAGTTCTGCTTGTTAAACCTGTTGAAAAAACTGCATATACTGGTTAGGTAGGTATTGAAGCATGTCAGCTGGTTTGTGCCGGTCCTGAGCTGGTTTAGGACCAGCTTAAACCAGCACATGACAATCCTAAACCAGCACAAATCAGCTGTCATGCTTTAAAACCTACCTAAGTAACCAGCAGTTGTTTTTTCAGCAGTGAAGACACTCTATAAAGGGTTAGTTCAAGACAAAAATTGAAAATTATTCCAAATCATATTTCAAACCTGGATTAGTTTCTTTCTCCTTCAGAACACAACAGAAGATATTTTGTAGAATGTTGATAATTAATAATTAATAATTGAACTTCTGTTCTGTATGAACACAAAACCTCTGAGACATTTCTCAAAATATCTTCTGTTGTGTCCATCATGAGCTTTAGATGAACCTCAAATTCTAGATGGAATACATTCTAAAATGAATTTTCATTCAATCAAGATAAATGTACTTGAGAAGTTAAACTGACGAGTTGTTTTTTCTCTTGTAAAAAAAGTTTGTACTTTGAAACTATCTGTAATAAGTTTTTGTTTTAAGCATAAACTTAATTACATTATATTCATGTACTAAAACCAAATTGATGATTATTTTTTCAATCTTTCCTCCAATTTTTCAGAACAGTTATCTTAGGATGCTTAGACAAAAATACAAATCAAGAAAAAGGTTTTCTTTTTGTGGTCGATAAAAAGCAGACGGATGTTTTGGTTACATTTTAGTTGAGAGTGAAGCTGCCGTCTGGTGACCTGAAAATATGTGAATAATAATAATAAAGTGAATCAGTTCATCCTGTGTGTCTATTAGATGACAAATATTCAATGCTATATGAGAAATATATCAGTGAAAACAAATCAGTGTCAATACTGTAGTGTTCTGTTCTTAATCCTGATATGGAGATGAATCCATCACTATCTGTGAATAATAAAACAGCGCAGTCAACGATATCCTCCTGATCTTTCTTCTGTGTCAAAAACATCTCTGTTCACACCAGACTCTCACATGTGAGATATTGTGCTGTCTATTTGTCATTTCAGCACAAACCACTCTTTAAATATCACAGAAATAAAACGTCCTGCAGATCCTCTGAGCGTCCAGATATCAGTAGAATGATTTCAGCGATGGACTGTCTGTTCTGTTGACTGTACTGAAGCGCCAGAACAAATTCATGAAGAAAAATCATTATTGATTTCAGTTCTTGCAGAGGTTCAGTCTCTCGAACATTCCCGGTGGTCCTGGAGCTTTTGGGGAAAAATTCTGCGAGTTCTCTTCAGATGAAAAAGTGGCGAGGCAGCATTTCCAGAAACTTCAGCAGACCCTTAAAGAACCTCCCGTCTAATAAAGGCTCTCCAGTTAGCCATTATGAAAACAACACACGAGAACGAGACGTCATCAAGTAAACTCTCTGAGGGAGGAGCACCTCATCTCTGAACACCTCGACAATTGTGCGAATGAAGCTCCTCCACACTGTCGCACATCATTATCTCCACAAAAGAGGAATCCAGCAAACGGGAACAATAGCAGAAAAACTCATTTTGCATTGAGATTACGCTGTCGTCTCGCATCTACCGTGATGTGCTCGCTCGGTTACGTAACACTTCTCGCATTGGTTTCTTCGCTTTTCTAACCACGAGTACCACGGAAATAATGAGATTTGTTATGTTACAGTTATTGTATGTGATATTTTAATAGCTCATTATCTCCATATGTCCCTTCTCACTTTCTCACCCACAGACCTCATTTACATTAAAACTGATATTCTTTTACATTGCTATGTTTCCACTGCACAAGACATGAGCAAAATAATCACAATACACCAAAAAAGACAATACTGAGTCATGAGAAACATCTCACACTGTGGGCTCCGGGAGAAAAAGCTTCTATTCTGCATCACAAATGAACAATCTGAGTAGTTTCTTGATAAATGCATGTATTTGCTGTTTTTGCTTTGACAATACAAACATGATGTTATCCAGCATCAATGAGTCAAACAGTGAACATTTGACCTTCTGTACAAGAGTTTCAAGTTTAATGCTCAATGTCACAAACTTCTCTGTCATTTGATTAGCAATGAATGAATATTTCTGGGATTTACTTTTACATTTGTGCATTTGGTAGACGCTTTTATCCAAAGCAACTTACATTACATTATCCTATACATTTATACATAGGTATGTGCAATCCCCTGGGATCAAACCCACAACCTTGTGTTGTTAACACAATGCTCTTTACACTGAGCTACAGGAATCACATCACATTTCTTCTCCTTGCCTTAAAACTCCTCTCATGCATATTATTCTAGATTAAATGAAATGAAAAAATACAAATGTGGTCTCAGACTCTCACTCTCTCTTCACACATAATCTCAAAAAACTAAATGTAGTCTACTTGGTTACACTGCAGCAGTATTTATGATTATACAGTATATATTGTGTCGACTAGTTTAGTGGAACTTAATTTAACACTTCACCATATTGAAGATGAATATCTAAGATTTCTATTCTTCTCAAACGTTATTCAAAAGAGCTGCTCATAAGCTCATCAAATTAAACTGTCTTCATGTTTAACGTTCACAGCATTTTGACTGAATCATAAACAAATGCGTTAAATGCATCTTTTAATAAATGCCAATAATACTTGCCATCAAATCTGAATAAGTACTATAGATGTGAACATATGAAGAGTTTCCTCCAAAAATCATGTTTTTTATTGTGCATTCCAATTAATATCAATCAGACTGCAGTTGGTTTGTTTTGATTTATACCATAATAACTAAGAAAATACAGGGAACTAACACAATAAAACACAACATGATAACACAAAACAAGAACATGATTTTAGAAAAAAAATAAAAACGTTTTCATTAACATTTTGGAACCACACTCTTCCTATATTATATATATATATATATATATATGCTGAGTAGTAATTCACCACAGTGTGCTTCTCATTCTCCACGAACACAATCACTGCATTATAAAGTTAGATGTGCATTCATTTGTAGAGTTTCTGATATGATTTTATCCGCTTACTTTCTATGTGCGTGTTATAGAGAATCGGGCGTCTTACCCATGTCGGTACGAGAAGGCTGGCGGGTCTCTCTAAAAGATCAGGGGGATGTTTGGCTGCGTTCATCTCCCATGCAGCCTGTGGTTCGGTCCACTGAAGTCACACACACGCTTGGATCGGTCATTTATATCCAGTGTTGCCCGTGCAGCGCGGAGGAGAGCCCGGGCATCTTTGGGAAGGACGCGGCATCACCACAAAGCGCAAGTTACCCCGGGCATCCAAACACACTTGGTGGAGATGAGCGGCTCCTTCTGATCGGCTGAAATGTACGTCGCTGCTTAAAGAGACATCCGCACTTGAATGATGGAGAAAGTGATGCGGTTTACTCCTTCGGCTGCTGCGGCTCAGAGAGGCAGATGTGTGATGCTCGAGGTTCTGAGCGCAAATGTTGCGCGTCTTTCATCCACCTGCATTCTTCAGCTTGAGCTCGGGCTGGGCTTTAACCCATCACTGACTGAACTATGCGCGATGTGTGATGCAAAAACAGCGCGAATAAATATCGACATTTCGTTTTCTATAGACAACGACATGTAGACACATCATTGCGTTAGCTGGTAAACCCGAAACATTTACATTTGGCAAATGCTGTCATTCATTTTTGTTTCAATCATTATGCGTTCCCTCGAACCCATGACCTTTGCGTGACTCACCTTAGACAATTATGATTTTATTATAGTAATGGGTAGTAATCATGCTTTTTTGGCAGACCATTTAAAATAGGCTTAGTAAGGGTAATACACACAAAAATATTCGCATAATAATGACAATAAAATGGTTTGAGTTCGGGTATTTGTAAAACTACACTCAAATTTGTTTTCTATAGCACTTAAAGTAATTATTGGATGGTAATCATTGGGGAACCACTTTAAGTGCTTTATAGAACCATATCTTGGTGCTTTAGTGGTTCTTTAGAGGTTCTTTGGGATGACTGATGTGCAGCACCGCTTCTGTATAAAGAACCTGTTAAGGCCCTGTGTGGTTCTTCTGCAGTCCTATGGAGCTCCTCAGTCGCGCCGCGCTGCTACAACAATCACTAGCCGAGATTTAAACGTAGAGCACGGAAGTAACCAATCAGCTGCGCCGTGTGGTGAAGTTTAGGACTGCGACATCTATAGTTTCATGACAGAACCTCCTCTGTCATGAAACACATTCATATAATATCCTACTGCTCATGTTATTTAAACATCTTTAAAGAGTACATAACTACTTTTAAGTTCCTACTTTGGTTTCTGGAGATTCCACCAACAAGTTTATGTACAAAGAAGATGTAAAAACACTATTATTTTGTAATGATTTGTTCCGCGATTCCTCCCCTCCTTTCTGTTAGCCTAGTCTGATTGGTCAGATGGTCTAGTCTGCTGTGATTGGTGGTCTAGCACGAATGAGGCTCACGAGCTACAGTTCTTGGGAGGAGAGTGAAGTTTTCGCGGGCGGTCCTAGCGAAACGTAGGCGGGACTATATATAGTGACGTAAATCCGTGGTGGTTAGCGAATCGGACTAGGGACGACTCGTTTGAGTGATTCAGAGTCGACTCCCTTTTTTCCATGTCAATATGTTTGTTATTATTTCACCTTCAGATTTACAACTTGGCAGACTGCTTACTATTAAACACTGCAACATTACACACTGCATGAAATGTCATTTTCATGATCTCATGTTAAGCTATTCAGACTCAAGATTTATTACTGTGTGTTTTAAAAAGCATCATTCATTTAAAGGTGATAAATGCTGTGCTCTTTGTGTCGGTCTGGTCTTGAAGGGCTCCGAGGGACCCAAACCATATAAAAGCCAACCACCGCAACCAAGCAATTTAGTGTTTGCCATGACACGAACACCTTATAATAACAGCCCGTCACATGCTGTCCGACCTGTCATAGTTTACCGGCCATCTGCAGGAACCCCGAGTCGGCAGCATTTCTTTCACAAACCTCCACGGCCGCTGTGAGCTCTGCACGACGAGCTCTTAGACTGTTGCGTTCGCCCTCCTAATGTGATCACACATACAGGGCGGTGAGGGAGGTAAAGGGCATCTGGGCATCGGGCCAAACTCACATCCAGCAGTGTGGCTCCTGTAGAAAGCGTCGGGTGCCGTCGCCTAAATAATATTACTGATAAACATTCACTTCACACAAGCACCGACAGAAGACCACAGGGAAGAAAAACACGAGGAGGTCAGAGGGACGCGGGGATAAAACTCACGAATGAAATGTGACATGACAAAACACTCACCCGAGGAGATGCGAGAGACCTCTGAACGCACGGCAGAACAAACTTTACATTTACACAAGAAAACATAACATGCTCGAAGAAATAACACATTTGAGAGAAGACTTCATCAATCCACTGGCAAATGTCTCTTTAACAACTATTATTGGATACGGAAATTGTGCACTTACGACTTTTTGTGTGCTTTCAAAACACAGAATCTGATGCGTGATTTGTGCTGTTCAACATCCAGACTGCATCCACGGCATGACAAACACACAAATCCACTCACATAAGAGGGTGTGTGGGTGAAGTAATTGCCAAGAAAGAAACATAAGACATTGTAGGTGGCAAAAGATGGTGGGCAGAATGTAAAAACAAAGCGATTTGACTGTAAGAACAGCACTTTATTTGAGAAACACAAAATCCTGCATGTGACACTTGACACAAGAACAAAATAAACTATCTCCCCCCGCCCCAAAAAAGGGTTAAAGAACGACATACGTATCCTTAAGATGATGTTCAGCCTCCTGAGATTTGCAGTAGGTTTTAACAGAAATACAATTGACAAAAGAAACAAATGGTATGTCATCGTGTGAAAAACACATAATGACAGGTGGCTTTGTAAGAGATGTGGAGGTTAACTTTCTCTCAGCAAAAGTTTGATGTATTCATAGAATTGACTCAGTTATGTCAACATGAATTGACAACAGAATGTTTTATGTGTCGCTGAGATTAAAGAAACACTGGGCACATAAACACAAGCAGGTCTTCTGCAGCAGCCGCTGATGTTTGTGTGACACATGATGGCTGTGATACTGAGTAAAAGGATTCTGTGATGATATGATCTGACACAGTCAAACTGCAATTTCCTCCAGACTTCCTTCAGAATGATCTGTTTTCAACACTGTGGTCTCGAGGTGGAACAGAAAAACATGTTCTTTTACTTCTGGAATGTCATCTAAATGATGGCGTGTCTTCACCTGTAAAAGAGAAAACCACACATGAGATCTCTTTAATAGCTCAATCATTTCCGGGTGCGGACTGCGAAGCAAAATTGGCCCTGGATTATTCGGCCCACATCGGCCTTCCACCATTTCTGTCATCGGGGGGAGGGGTTGTTTGTTTGATGGCATCGGCCCTCCACCATTTCTGTTAACGTCTCATTGTGATCAATGCATACGTGTTCGACTTCTTAATGCCTTCGCGTTGCATTCATTCGCTTTTGTAATAAGTCTGGCCCAAGCGTCCATTACGGCCCCATACGTTAACGGCCCACCGGGAAAAGACCCAGTATGGCCAGCCCAGCCCTGGTCATGGCTATAGGCCATCCGTTCTGGACTTTGACAGAATGTCCTACCAGTCAGTCCGCCCCTGATCATTTCTCCTAAACAGTAATGAGATTCAACGGAGAGCAAATGAAAACCTGATGATACTCTCTTTTGACTATCTTTTTATTTCTCGTGAGAAATTATAGGAGAAACATCCGAGACGAAGTTGAGACGGCCTCTGGGAAGGTTTGTTTTTTTGTGGTGTCTATTGTCTGTCTCAGGCTGATGTTGATCAGCAGGTGTCGGTGCATTCGGGATGAGAGCGTTCCTCTGAGTTCCAGCCGTGATGGGATGGATCGGGTCATTTTCACCGTCAGCAGGGGTCTGTTTGTGTACATTTTTTACATTTTGTTGCTTGGAGGGAGGACGAAAGAACCCATCCCATGTTGGAAGGTCCAGGGATCTCAGTTTTGGATTCCTTGAAGTGAAAATGAAAAGCAGTCAAATCTCACATATTCTCTTGGAAATTGCATCCTATGTTCATCATCAAGACAAAATTCAGAGGCAGTGATTTAAAGCGCACGCTGCATCATCTCATCATCGGTGTGTGTGCATCTTGCAATTATGAATGTTGTTAGAGATGATATATGACACACAGCTCATCAAATGACACGGGAGCTATCAATCATGATTCAGTCCAAGACAATATCATTACCTTTAATTAAAGAGCATGAGGTCTTCAGTTAACAATAATACTGTGTTCATAAAACAGATATAAGTGTTAGAATCATCGTTTAAGATTCATTCTTCTATCATGATAAATATGACACAACATATGATTGTGAAAGCACAACTGATGAACTCATTTAAAATAAATTTACGGATGCGCATCCAATAAAACATTAAATAACATCATTATACATTTACCCTCATGTGGTTCAAACTCTTTCTTCTGTGGAAAACCAAATAAGATAAGACCCAAAAATATTACAATATAATAAAAAATATATAATAATATTAACATAATTTTCTCACCATCATGTTGTTGTTATAGTCTGAAATTCTACAATAAACTATAATACTCTACATCACTATTATAAATCTATATACACAGTTATCTTTCTGAAAAACATTTATAAACAAACAAATATTTTATATAATAAAAACTATAATGTTTATATTTTTAACTAGTGAATTATGTTACACAACCGCTTCAACTGGCGATACAGGACAGAAGCACATCACAACTGCTTTGATAAATAACACATCAAAGATTACCTCACAAGAGTCACAAATGGAGAGTTTTGAAGAAAAAGAGACGAGTGTAAACCTTCAAAGTAATCGGGTATGGATTTGTGTTTTGACAGGTGAATGACCTTGAGCTGAAGAGATCATTAGATACTAAAAACTGAGAACTACTGCCCGTCCCACCTGCCTTCCAAAGCCCAGAGGATGCTGGGATTAAATGTGACAGAGGCAAAAGTTCAGTCTGTTCTGCCAAACAGGGAACATGTTCAGTCTGGATCTGCACACTTTCTGATCACACAAGGTTTACTAAAAGGCTGTGCTCCCACACACACACAAAAACACACACACGCGCAGACACACACACACACAAAATCACACACTCGCAAGCACGCACACACACAGACACGCACACACATACATATGCACACATTCTCTCTCACACACATGCACAGGCGCACACACACATGCACACACATCTGTTGATCTATACTCTTATTATACTTGTGTGTTTTTTCAGTGTGTTGTTTCACTGCTTGCATATGATCTAAATGTTTTTTCTTTCACTTGGCTGTAAGAAAAGTTATTACTGTAATGATAGGTTGTTATGTAACTGTGGTTTATTTATGTACTGCATACATACAGTATAAACTGCAATATGGTTATATGGTAAATATTCTCAAAGTGAGAGATTGTGCTCTTTTCAAAATCAATCATGTTTCTTTGATGCTTCTTTGACTCTTTTATGCCTGATTTACTCAGAGCTTGAGAGTAATAAAATCACATTAATCCACACGCACAATTTTAAAATGTAAAATAATAAAAACCTGCTCATTTGCAGAAATCTATCGCTCTTTGGTCAAAGATGGTCACGTCCACAGTGTTTCAGTCTGAGTGTTTTCTAAGCCACAGTGTTATCAGGACTCTTTATTATATTTCTCAGAGCGTTTTATGTTCCTGTTACTCTTCTGTTCTCAATGCTATGAAACAATTCAGACAAACAGAACAGAAGACGTGGATCGCTCTATTGTTGACATTGTTTGATTTCTTTCATAACTCACAGGAGTGTTTGAGGTAAACAGACGCCTCACTGCTGATATGTAGTTATGCAAATTTACACAGCCTTGTTACAAACGAACAAACTGTAAACAAGGTGTGTAAACATACAGAGAAGAAACATCAGACCGCCAGAAATGAAGTTATAATGTAAGGATATATTTATAAACTCATATACTATTTTTAAAATGGACCGGCAAAAATAATCTTAATCTGTTCATGCACTGTAAAAAGTTATTTTGCCCATTTAGTTGTTTTAACGTATTCTTTTAAGTTGACACAACTTGGAGTATATACATTTTTATCATTCTTCTTTAAAATAAGACCTGTAACTGCACTGTAAAAATGTTTCGTTCACTCAACTTAAAATGTTAAATTGTCTTTTAGCGTTGACTCAGTTAAGTAGTGTTTTATCTTAGCATTTTCAACCCAAAAAATAACCGTCTAACAAAAGTCTCCATCATGGTGATCAGCGTTTTTTTGAGAGAACTTAGTCCCAGCGGAAAGATAACTTAACATTTTAAGTTGAGTGAACAAAGCATTTTTACAGTGCAGTTACAGGTCTTATTTTATAGAACCATGATAAGACATGTCGTATTTAAGCAGAGAACTGAACCTGAACATGTTGGGCTTTCATATGAGGTCCAGAATGTGATGCATGACATGTCCGAATGCCAACCGCATGACCCCGGTGTGAAAGATCGCATCAGAATTCATGTGAAATATAACTGCATAATTCAAAGCCAGCGATCCTACGGTCAAAAGAGAGAGAAAGAGATAAAAAGCAGCAGCAAACTCAAGAGAATATACTGCAGTTCAACAGAAAATCTCCTCGGTCGACTTCTAATCATGTTTTATATATTTACACACACATTACTGTTTTTCTTAAAGGGACATTTCATTCAAAATTAAAACCTCTATCATTTACCCTTATTTTCTTCATATGACTTTCTCTCTTCTGTGGACCACAAAGGAAAATGTTTCTGTCTCAGTCCTCATCTACTTTCACCAAAGATTTTGAAATGAGCTAGAAGATAAATAGAGAATGGATCCCAGACAAATATTAATGAGAACAGGCAAAGACGAAGACCGAGAGCGGAACATCGGGGAAACAGCATGAGATGAACGACACTCAAACTGAAGCGTCTCCTGAAAGAGAAACAGAATAAAACACAAGTGAAGGATTTCTAAAGCATTATTTCCATCATTGCAAGAAAATGCATCACTTGTTTACCTCTAACATTCCTGAATTTTAACTCAAATGTACACTTACAACATACGTCTTATTGAATGTTATGTCTTATTATCTTATTTTCACCTTGTTTTTTTCACTTAAGGGGAATATATGATAACGGAAATCAATAAACGAGTAGAACTATTAAACATACTAAACATACATTCCTAACTAAATTAACTTATATTATATTTTAACCATCTTAAATCATATTTATCACTGACAAAGATGGTGTAAAACCAATACTGACCACTTCACTGTCAGGTCTTCATCGTCATGTGATGTCATGGTCCCCGGCGGCCCAATCATGATCAACACCATCATCATCACGACCGGCTCATAACGTCTCTGCCTGCACATTCGCTCTCATAGACGCGCTCCACCGCCAGAGCTCCAGCCGCACCAACACATCAAAGTCCAGTTTCTCTTTGATATGAAATGTTCAGTCACGCAGCGAGCATTGAATATCAATTTCCGGTGAAGTCTGCATTGTGTTGACAGCGGGAGGTGAATGGAGACTTTTACAGGCTTAAGGGATTACGGACAAAGTTTATACAGAACACATTAACAGAGCCGGTTGAGCCTCAGCCTCGTTTTACAAAACATCTTAACAATTTCAATGTTTGAGAAAATATAAACAGCTCATGAAACATGTGCATCATGAACAAAATCATCTGTGGATCTTACAGTCAATTTTTATTATAATTTGACTGTGCAATGTATTATAAAAAGAACATGTGGTGATTTTTTGGCTGACTCACTGGGCAATTTCGTGAAAATTTCAACATTAGAGTATAGCAAAGGTATAATTGCTTCAGGTTTGTTCATTTTAATTCACAGAAATCCTACTGAGTTTGTCGTCTCCCAAAAATCGTGTCCTTTTTTTGTCACATCATAACGCATGTTTATCTTTATCGTTTAAAATAGAAAGTTTGTTCACATATGAATATTTTTCTGATATTTAGACTCTATCAACAAGGGTTTAGTCAAATATAAACAGATGATTCAATATATTAGTAAGGAATACATTCTCTGAGCGTTTTTATATCACGCCCATATGCTGGAATTGCCTGACTATAAAGGCCGTTGCACATTGTTTCCGAAATTTGTGACTGAAATTTCCGCACGTTAAAATATAATTACGACCCCACATTGTGTCAATCACATTCACACACTGCCTTCAAATTTCGTCCGTCAAAAAAATTCGGACTGGGTTTGATTTTCTGCATTTTTCGAATGCGTAACAAGCATTTTGAGAGGCGTTTTGACAATTCAGAGACATCGTTCAAAACTGGCGCCTAATACGAAAAAACGCATTTGGCAGATATAAGCCTAAGACCTTAAGTTTTGGAATCACTCTAGTTTTTGTTATTTTATGGTAAAGTCATGTAATGTAATTCAGTCTTTAGTAAACAGCATTAATGATTCTGTATCACGCTTTGGGCTGTAAAACTGGGTTTTATACATATGCATAAAGTTTTGCCTTTGTAATGCAATTTACAAGCCAGACTGAAGTGAAATGAGATACAGAAATCTCATACTGTAAATCAGCATGCGGCCAGCGTGAGACCAGAAGAAGTAACGTGATTATTTGTAAAAAAAAAACTCAACAATATTAAGGCCAGAGAATGTGAACACAGAAAGTCTTTCTTTAGATTTATTCTGTGATAATGACTCTTTCTCTCTGATAAATGAACTAAAAAGTATGTGCAGATGACACCTTACATGTGTGGATCATTTCTGTAGTGAGAAAAGTCTGAAAAGTCATTTAAAATCATTCTGCATTAGATGGCCAAAGCCTCCATCTGTAAAACATCTAATGTCCTGCTTTTCTTTTGAAGCCACATGTCCTCAAATGAAAGCTCGACATAAATAAGAGCTAAAAAACTATATTCAAAAACGAAACAGTGAACGCAAAACTACAACTTTTTATTTTTGATCATCGGACTCTTTCATCCGTATCACTCGAGGGATCGTCCCCACACCCTTGTCTATCACATTTAACATCCATCTGCTTTTAAGGACCTTCATGTGAGGGGTCGCCCATGACCGCTGCCTGAGATAAAAACAGCATGTGCCCATGGTGCAAACACAACCCAAGCGCTTCCAAATGACTAAAAATAGACGTGTTTTCAAACAGACCTCATGTTTTTGTCCAACACAGGGACAGGCTGAAGATAACTCACACCTGAGCTCAAACAGCGGTCCAAACGCTCGAATGAAAGAGGATAACAGACGGGCTCTGAAACATTGTTGGTTTCTTGGCTTTATAACTCTTTATCATGAACTATAATAATTTTCAAATCAACTTTTAATATGCATTATAAACAATATCTCATTATCACATCCCCGCTAAAGGACTAGCGCTCTATCCTCACAGTATATGAAACTGCACCATATTCATGTTCAGGTTGTACTCTTACACACCAATTGTTAACTAGCATCCCAGCAAACACAGAACGTTTCCCCAACGTTTAGAAAACTACCTGGAGAACCAAAAACAAATCATATAAAATAACGTTTTAGGGGCAAAAACGACATTAGGGGCTGTAGCGTTGTTCACCTCCACGCAAATGTGTAGGGCCCTGCAAGCTTGGGGACCCCCTAATGGCTACAAGCCGTAAAATCATTTGACGCTTGATTTAGACACAAACGCATCAAAGCGGTGCTCAAAAACGAAAGAAAGCAAAATAAATTGATCTAATTCTAATTTTATGAATATAGCAAAACAATGCTACGAAAAGAAGCATTAAAAGAAGAATCTTGCACTTTTAACTTTCTTATACTGTAGCTAAAAGCATTCTGTATTATTCTGAATACAACAAAGGACACTTTCCATCCCAAAACCAAGAAGGTTTATTCTTATAACAAACTGTAGAGAAGTCTGTGCTGTTATGTGGTTCAACTTAAAGTAAAATAAATAAGAGATGGTGGTCTAGTTGGTTAAACCACAGAACTGGTAAATCAAAGGTTGCTGGTTCGATCCCATCAGCCACCACCAGTGTGTCCTTGAGCAAGACACTTTACTCCATGTTGCTCCAGGGGGATTGTCCCTGTAAGTGGGTTAGGAGTTAGGGTTAGGCTAGGCTTTGGATAAAAGGGTCTGCCAAATGACTAAATGTAAATCCAGTTGATATTTGTATGTATATATGTCTCATTAATTCCATGTACTCAATACTCAGGTCTTGACTTTGCTTAGGGCCCCCACAATGGAAAGCACGCCCCTTAGGGGAATGTACTGGGAATCAAAAATTGTTAACTGGATTGGCTAAATAATTAAATTCAACACACCACATAATTCTGCAGGATTAGAAGAGTCAAATAAAGAGGCTTGTGAACTTGAATATAGGAGAAAACTCTTTCCACATCATTTGTTGTTCATGTCTGTACATGCACAGAATGTTACTGTAGATGAATGAGACTACACACTGTGCATAGATTGTGTCAACAAAAACACACAACATGATCCAGGCGACATTAAACATGCAGTTTATATATATTTTGTATTTTGTGCGATTATCATGGTACCAACACTGCAATACCGTGGTTGGGTTGTTAAGTGGTGACATCAGTAATACATCAATACTGGAATAAATTATGAAAAATGAATCACTGACTGGCCTTGTGGAATTTCCTTATGAAGATAAAGGTAAGGATTGCGGTTTTCTGACAGTTTTACAGCTCGCCATGAGCGTATAATAGCATTTTTTGTTGTTTGCCTCAAGCATCTTATTGACTGTGTGACGTCATACTTAACAACTAAATTTATTTTATGTTGTTGTGGTGATTGATATCAGGTTTACGTTCTCCATCTGAGGTGAATCTTCTGCTTGTTCAGTTCAAGTGATTTATTCAAATCCTCATCAAACGTCTGACGGCTCTACACAATCAAACATCTTAACACGCATGAGCACAAACTCCATCTAGTGTGCACTTTTAAGCTGTAATAACGTTGTGTATTTGTTTGAGTTTTCTGTTTTAATACTGGATCGGACTTATAATGAAAATAAATATATAATGGAATGGTGAACTGTGAACTTGTTGTGATGATTGTGGAATTCGGTTTTCTCATATTTTTTACTGTACACGCAACACAGTCTCAAGGGAATGTGTGACTTTGTCATTAACTGTAATTTGTTATTTTTTGTTTGCGAAAAGAATCTCCTTTTTTTCTGTCACCCGGGGGTGCGTTTCCCAAAAGCATCGTTGGCCAACCATGGTCGCAAGTTCCATTGTTCCAATCGCAAGAAGCATCGCAAAGTTGAGCGGTTGGAACTACAGATCTAGAGCTGTGGTTAGAAACATCGTTCCTTATTATTATGTCAACTACACTTACATGCATCAAGCTTTTTATCAAAGTAAGCAAGCAACATGCAGTGCATTCCATATCCATCACTCGAAATACATAACAATTTAATTGGAAATCCTTCAGTTTGTCAAGGAAATAGTCTCGCTGTTTTTTAAAGTGCGCATGCGCATGATCTGCTACGACCCTGGGGAAACCCTGGGCAGAATGATCTAGGAGGACACTTATAAATTATTTAAACATTGTGATATAATACAACAGATAACAAAAAATAGGATAAGAAAAGTAGTCTGTGTAATGTATGATATTTACATTAAGAGTTTGACATTAATTCGATCTGAACGTATTTATTAGTAGACGTCATAACTCCACCAGCTGTGTGGGGTCATCAACTAGATTGTTGAACCAACTTTGTTCAAACAATTGATCTCCGACAGAGTTACTACGGTTTCGGGAAACAGTCATGACTACATTATTATTTCCCCAATCATGCGAGTTAACACACCCCTGAACGGATTTCAGCTTAACATATTTTAATTTATCAACTTTATTTAACTTTACCAACTCGTGAAACTGCTGCTTTTAGCAAACTTAGCCTTTGCGGCTGTGATTTTAGGGTTTGGGGTGAAGTAAGGTGTTGGTCAGCCACATCCTAAAATATGAGCGACTTCTTATGGTGTCCATGAATACAAATAAATAGATTCCAAATTTCGTGCCCATGTCACAAACTGCCTTGAGACTGTGTTGGTACACAACATCATCGCCACTAAACCACTCACACCTAAATCTGTTCTTTAAAACACACATCTAGATTTACACCCAGTCACATTCCTCTTCCATCATTTATTGATAAAGTACCATATCACCATCTGTGTATACAGAGCCGAAGTACTGGATTGTTTTTTAAGAACAATAATTCTTATAAATGATCTTTTAAGATGATCTTACCTTAATTTTCACATTTTTCAAAGAGTCCACACTTCATAAAAAACATCATGAGATGATTTTAAAGCATATTGATGGAGATCTCTGAGTGCTGGACACTGGAAGATTTTCCTTCACTATTCGCTCCAACACATCCTTTAAAAAAATAAAATAAAATACCACTCAAGCGAAAGTTTCAGATCACAAGAAACAGTCAAATTTTGGGGCCTATTCATGAAAGAGCCCCTGTTGTAGCTTTTTAACGGATGTCCGTTTATCGTGTGACGAGATCTAACACGGGTCAAATGTCCAGATGTTAAAAGGAACATAATTCTGCAGATGTGAATGAAGCGTGTCAAAGCAGAAGCCGTGGAGACGTTCAGGTGCTGTATTTCTATTGTTAGTGAAGTCATGTAGCTGTGAGATGAAAGCCAGCGCCCCGCTGTGACCCATATAACACCAACATTAGTCTCGTTCCTCTGCAATTAGCCCACATCTCACTCCAATACAACTCACTGCTGTAAGACATCTCACCAGCGCCTGTCTGACACCTCTCTAATGTATGCATGAGTGACAGCACACGCGCTAATGGCATATCAAATGTGTGTAAAGAGAGAGAGAGAGAGAGAGAGAGAGAGAGAGAGATTGTATGTGTAATATATTGTCAATCCTAGACGTCTGGGGGCCCTATGCAAACCTTTGTGAGGGGCTCTTGTCATAATAGTTCAAATTAGAAAAGCATCTGAAAACTATAAGAAATAAATATAATAAATCAATTAACACACTTAAATTCATTCAAACTGAAGGACAAAAAAACTTAAATGGACAGTAAGAATAATTAAGCATAAAATCAAATAAAAAGTGTATTCCCATGTAAATAATGAAATAGTACAAAATAACATGCCTTCTTGTTCTTTTGCTTCACGTTGTTGACGTTTTTCCGCTTCAGACGGATAGCTTCGTTTTGAGGGCATGGCCATATGTAGCCTATGTCACATTAATTACATAAATTAAGTATTAAAAATACATTTCCAAATGATTCCTGTAAAAATTCCTGTAACAGAACACTACGAAGGCAGAAAGTTGAATCCGGGTCTTGTTTACATTATAGTGTTTTTGATTCGATACTCACGAAGGCTCCCTTGTGGTGCAGAGGCTTTATGCAACTTGCGTAGTTTGCGTATAGAAAGGATCGGCTATAGATCATTCAAGCTAATTCTAGAAATCTTGCTGAATTAAATAAAAAATTATATAACTCTAAATATAACTCTTCTGTTTTGAAACTTTGACTGTATGGCTTCTAGTGTATTTTTGTTACTGAGAGATGAAATGCGGAAATGTTTGTTAAAATGAAAAGTAGAACAACATCTGTTATACGAAAACACCAGTAACCTGATTTACTGTGAACTACAGGAGTACATCTCATCCTCAGGCTTTATTCACAGCTGTCTGAATTCACAGACTTTTACCTGATGATAAAAGGTGATGATGATGATACCCCTCATGTGATCTTGCGGAGTTCCTCTAATGAACACTTTTCTTCTGGTTTTGCAGATTCCCATCACAGTTCTTTAGCTTATAATGACAGAGAATAAAAACAAACTTTCATACACTCTATAAAAAGGTGCTTCAAAAAAAACCTTTAACATCTGAAGAACCTTTCTGTTTCAAAAAAGGTTCTTCGGATTATAAAAAGGAATAAGAGATGTCTAAAGCCAACGTTATGGACGAGACATTTTGCATTATGGACTTGACATAAAAATGCTCAGAGAATGAATTTGTTACAAATATATTGAACCATCAGTTTATATTTTATTAAACCCTTGTTGATAGAGTCTAAAAATCAAATAATGTCTATGGAAAAAATGATATTTAAAAAAAGGGAAATAAACATGCGTTATGATGTGACAAAAAAAGGAAACAGTTTTTGGGAGACGATAAACTTTGTAGGATTTCTGTGAAAAAAAATGTACAATCCTGAAGCAATAATACCCAATGAATGGAGAAGAGATGCCTCTTTATAGAACATTAAATAGTTCTTTTGTTTTAATTTTCATGTGTCCATTTATGAGGAATATGTAGAGTTATGGATGTGACAATCCTGATAATGGCTCTTTCCTGACTATGAAAATTCATGCAGTTAAAATAAAACAAATGCTTAACAAATTTGAAAAGAGATCTCACATGGGTATTTGAACCACCAAATGTTAAAATCTGGGCTGTTAAAAAATAGTAAAAACTTGTTAGTAAAAACTTTTTTTTCATGAAGGTTGACATTTTCACGCAATTGTCCAGATGCTTCTGTAAAGAACCTGTGACTGAATGGTTCTTCGTGGAATCAAAAATTGTTCACTATGACATCACTGTGAACAACTTAGCATCTTTATTTTTAAGAGTGTAAATCATGAAGAAAATCACACAGCAGAGCATTCAGAACTTTGTTTTAAGTGAAGTTGTTCACTAGCTTTGTGTAAGAGATCAAGAATCTGGTTTCTTTAGAATAATTTCATGATGGTGTCGATTATCTTTGAGCTGTTGATGTAAACGTCTCGTATGTTCTGTCAGTAAGTAACGTAGTTTCAAACCTTTGATCCAATTTATGTATTGATCAGTCCAACGCCTCGACAAACTAGCCGCCCGATGAAGCCGAGACGCTTTTCAAAACACGACGGGAGTTCACACGTTACACTCTGACAGCACTGAAAAGGCAAAGGGAGAAAAGGATGGAACAGAATAACTGCCAAATGAAACACCCATTAAATGTTCTGCAGAAGAGTCCAACCTAGATGAGTCACTTTCATCAAAGCTTCACTTTAATCTCGATCATCGTTACAGAAATCTTTCCACTTCCATCAGGAGTGAGGCAGTGCTCCATCACACACGCATGTCTGGAGGACGGTTGAACAAACCTCATGAAAATAATCAAGAACAGAGGCTTGTTTTCATCATTAAAAGAGACGACGTGCCTCAATGTACAGTAGAATGTCAACAGCTACACGAAGATCTCCTTAAAGAGAAAGTTCTCCTAAAAATCCAACAGTTCAAGAATCTTCTTAAACATCTTATGTTGAAGTCATATGGGTTTCTAAAGTATCATTTTTCTGCAATCTCTTAAATAACTCTAAAGATATCAATGAGATTAGATGAAGAGCAAATGCTGAAGTCTCATCTGCATCTCAGATATTATGAGAAAACAAATCGGACAACTGTGTCTGTCATTTGAGTTTGAGAAGAATCTGTCAAACTGAGTTCAGATTTCTCCCGTCTGTGGGTCAGGGTTACATTCATTTACACCTCCAGACTCTTCATGTGTTTATTACACTCTCGTTTCATTCTTGTCTTATTCCTCCTGAGAGTTGATATTGAAACACAACTGAAAACTCCATCAATATGAGAAGACGTCATTCTCTTCCAGGATTTCTTTAAATGTGTTTCTTTCGATATCCACAAACATGGTGGGAGGGTTTGTCATTCAGGAACGATCTGTTTGACGAACAGATGGACTGGTGTGGTTCCGTCACGTGACTCCCCCCAGTGTTTCTGACACAGAAGAGTGAGATTGTGAGCAGTGATTGTGATTTGTGTTGTGTCAGTGGACGTGTGTTTTATCTGCACCAGCAGGCCGACATGTTCTCGTTCCGCTTTAGATTTTCTCGAAGCACTTCACTGGACGTCTTCTGCTCGCTGTCCATTTGTGTTCGCCTCTCACGGGCCCAATTGTTTGACCTGCTGAAGCTTGGCTCTGAAAAACGAGAGGCGATGTGACCTGACCTGCTCTCTGTGCACGGAGAAACACACGGCGTCTGAAACCTGTCTACTGTCTGTGACGTGCTTCATTTCAGTGCAAAACAGAAAAGATGAGTCGCTGACTGTAGACGTGTGTGTCTGCCTGTATTTCAGTGAGAGAAAATCTGAATCTCTGTAGATACGACTGAGGTTGGACTGACTTAGAAAACACAAGCTTATGTAAGATGGGTGAAACACGAGCGCTGTAAGATCACGTCAAAACAGCTGATGGAACAAAACCTGCATTGTGTGCTTGAGCCGTAATAAGGGGAATTTCTGAAAACCTGTCGACCTGTTGGTTACACTTCACCCCAAAAGCAAAATAAACAAGTTTTCATTACATCGTGGTAGAATTTGTGCGGCTGTAATTGTATTGGCAAAATAAAGAAATATGAACGTGACAGTAGTGAGACGAATCATGAGTGGGAATATATTTCAACTTAAAGAGTAAATACTTTGTGATTTTTAAGGTCCTACTTTGGTTATTGAGCATTCGTCAGCAAGTTTACATCCATACATGGTGTGAAAACACTTCTCTAATAATAGGCAGTTCTTGTTACCTCACATCTTGAATGATCCCAGAACTTTTCACCGCTTTCTTTGGCCAAGGCCCGCCCAAGAGTCTATATGACGGACAGGTGAAGCAACCATGACGTTTGGTTTGTGCCGCGTCATGTTAAGAGGCGTGGAAACATCTACACAGCAACAGACTGATGTACATTCACCAACGTGTCAAAAGTTAACAGCAACAAAATGACTTTAAGTTTGCGCTGTGAACCTTGCATACATTTAAGAATTAAGGTTTAGTCGATCGTGTTGAATTCTCATAGAAACTGTTGTAAACACGACAGTCATTTCCTCGATCAAACGGCTTCGTGTTGTTTCCAGGCGGACCGTTAAAGAACACGACACGCATGTCAGTCGAAAATCCTTTGAAATCAAACCAAACAGATGACGACTTTGAACGTGCTGAAGCGTTTCCAGAAAAGTGTGCCGTATGCATCAGATGTTTAGCTAACGGACCGTGGGCGGGACGCAGAGTCTGCGCCAGAGCGGATCTACTGGAGGGGCATTATGTCATTGGCGGAGGGGCACTGCCGTTTGAGAAATATTTTGACGCAGTGGTGACATCATAGACCAACACCAGGAATATAGAACCTAGGTTGTTCATTTCCATATCGTGTCACTTAGTCGAGACTATGTGGTAGCCCCATGCACACAGTTTACTCAGTCAGACACAGCGGAGGGCTGTCGTGGAGGCTAAACGCAAATAAATGCAGTTTCCCATCTCTGACATGTGTTACCTTTTTGTTAATCCGGCTTTCCCATCGCATATAATGTTTCTGTAACAGTTTGCTCTGGTCCATTTCTCACAATGATGAG
The DNA here is from genome assembly GCF_015846415.1 of Triplophysa dalaica. NCBI lineage: Eukaryota > Metazoa > Chordata > Actinopteri > Cypriniformes > Nemacheilidae > Triplophysa > Triplophysa dalaica. Next base: position 22,406,996 of record NC_079556.1, read on the forward strand.
CCGACAAAGTTATTACGAAGCACGTTGTTTAATCTTGTCAGCGAAAGCTCCAACCATCACTATACCATTTAAAAATCACTTGAACTCCCCGGTGGTTCCACAAGATTATAAAGAAAACAACAAAACCTCTAAAGCAGCGTACTCTCCTTTACTCTGTCTGCTACTTTTCACTCACACACGTGAATACCCCGCACCCGCACTACTTTTCCCATCATTCAGTACGGCCAGGACTACAAACCCCATGCTTAATAAAGTGACAATGCCCATATTCCCGCAACACATGACCAACCAAAATTATGCGTTTTCCCTGTTCATTTAATTTTACTTCATTTAAATTACAGTTTGCAAATTTAATATTAAAAGTATAACTAAAAGGGATATTTTTTGGGCCATGCCATGGCCTGTGGTAGGAGGGGCATCAATGACCGCTGGGGGGGGCAAGGCCCTCGAATGCCCCCCATAGCGCCGGCACTGGCGGGACGTCTGAGGCTGAGACGAGCTGTGATTGGTCTAGTGTCGCTAATGGAACGAAGGCGGGCATTACACGGAGCGACGCAAATCTGAAGCAGAACCGAAATGAGAACGACTCACGACTCGAGTCGACTCCTTTTTCTCAAGCCAATAACTTTGTTATTAATTCACTTTCGTCTTTACAATTTGGCATCAGACACAGCAACATTACACATTGCATGTCATTTGAAGGGCATTGTAATAGTTACTCTTTAAACATCTGATCATATTTTGATCTTAAGAATTTAAGGGGAATGCTATAAAAATGACCCGTTGAACTAACCACCATATGCTGTTATGTTTTGACTCATGGTAGGTGGTGTGAGCTGGATTAAGCTGTTTAAAAGCAGTTTAGAAACAGCACATGACCAACCTAATCCAGCTATCATGCCTCAAAACATACCTTACATAAACAATGCAACATATCGTATCTCCAACGTCTCAGTAGAACCTAAAAAGAGCTCCAAAAAACCTTAACCTCTCAAAAGCAGAGACTGGAACTCATCTGTATATTGTTCAGTAACAGGCTTCACCAAAGGAACGGAGAAGTTTAGAAAAGCAGGAATTTATAGCATCTCTTAAAAAGCGTGTAGTGCCCAGTTTCCATGGGAACCGCAAATCAATGGAGATGAGGTTGCTCACCTGACATCCGTGAGATCCCAGAGCAGCGATAGAGTCTGCAGACCTTAAACCTCACGACCCCTCGAACACAAAACCTCACATCACACAGAATCATCACACTGATCCACCTCCTGTCATACTGGGAATATTGATATCTAATTGAATGCAGACTAGCTCGTCTCTTTCTCTATCAGTGTCAGTGTGCATCACCTCAACAGAGTGTGATCTGTAGTAAACCTGCTGTGTCTGTCATCCACACAATATTATACTTCACCCCAAAACCTGAAGAAACAAATTTGTCATGACATGTGAAGAGTTTGGTTTCAAAAATCTTGTTTTTCATTGTTATAATTTTTTTATGCGTTTTATTGGGTTAGCTGTTTCTTTGAGTTATTATTGCTTAAATCAAAATAAACTTACTGCAATTTGATTGATGTGAATTGCAATGCACAATAAAAAAAAACACAATTTTGAAATCTAAAAAACTGAGTTATCTTTTGTGAAATAAATTCTCGTAGTGAGTCATAAAGAATAATGAAATTGTCATGATTTGCGTGGCAAGACATGGCGTGGGAACCCAAGTGCAGGCAGACACAGACGGTAGTAACAAAGACTTTTATTTAAACAATAACAAGACTAAACAAGCAAAACAAAAACCCACGAGGGGGAAAACATGATAAAAATATAAACTTTAACAAGGACAAGAACAAGAACACTGACTAACTAAGACTACAAAACAAACGCTTGAAATAAACACTAAACTAGACTTACTAACATTAACAGGATAACAGGAACTCTGGAGGACAGGTAAGAGACTGACAAGAGACACCAGCATACACAGATCGAACAGGAACAGGTACACAGGTAAGAAACAATGCACGAGCACAGGACAGTGAACATGAGGACTCTTTATAGGGGAAACAGGTGCTGGGGATTAGCACTGAGGAGAGGCTGACGAGGAACGGGATGTAGGGAACAATGACGAGACACGAGAAAGAAACATTCAATCTCACATAAAACCATAGGTTATGCCATGACTCCACTCAAATAACACGAATAAACATGACATGATAGTGGAATCATGACAGAAATGTTCTCAGTATATATACTTAACTTGTGTTAACTCTTGATTGAGAGGTCTATTAAAAAAATTCACATCGTTTACATAATGTCCTAAACTCACAAGTCAATATAGTAACAATATAACACAAATAATGTATAATGTATAATGTATAATTGACTATACACATCCTGTTACGGTTACTTACAAGTGAAAGCCTACAACCTAATGATACTTCCAGTATTAAAACGATTCAACTAGTAGTTCACTGAGACTATACTTCAAAGTGTACTTTAATAAACAATGCCGATTTTTCGATACCTCAGTGCATCAAATTTTGCTAAAATCTGGTTTACAAATAGCACACCTAAAATGGACATAATGTGGAG